>NC_141032.1:48457500-48472500 GCF_052040795.2 Danio rerio | reverse complement strand
ACTCACACAGCAAAGATGCTTTTATGAAAAAATTATCTTCCCTGCAGCAAAATCTAGTAATTATAGAATGTAAAATCTCACAATGCTTTGGAAGATGCTGCATGCTAAAGGTTCAACATGCACTGCTGATCAATGTGGTGTAGAAAAATACATGTTAAAAAACTAAAAGTAATGCAAACAAGCAAGTGAGTGACTTTGAAAAATCAGCGACCGTAGTATTACATTTAAACTAAATGTGAAAGGTAATATATAAAGACAAAACAATAATAATTAAATATATAAATGTGACGTTTTGAAGCAGAAAGACTTTTGCAGTATATTTTCCTCTAAAATGTACTCCAGTAACTTTTGTCTCTTTTTTATGCATCTTAGAAGTAAAACGCACAGTAAATTAATCATGTTTTCTGTAAACAATTACAAATAAACAGCAAGTAACAAACTATTTAAATTTTGAAGTAGAATTTAGATTTTAGTCACTTTTATTTTTACAAAACCATTTTTAGTCCATCTATAATGATGTATATTAGGGTAAACATGTAATAATAAGCTTTGGAATTATAATTAAATGAAATGCAAAATTTCTCAACCTCTCAAACCTTAACACAAACTATATATATGAACCGCCAACAATTGTGGCTCATGTTTTACACAGCGGATGCCCTTCCAGCCGCTCTCACATTCACACACACACATACACTACGGCCAATTTAGTTTATTCATCTCCCCAATAGCGCATGTGTTTGGACTGCGGGCATTGGGTGTTTGAACCCACGCCAACAGGGGGAGAACATGCAAACACCACACAGAAATGCCTACTGAACCAGCCGGGACTCAAACCAGTGACCATCTTGCTGTGAGGTGACAGTGGCAACCACTGATTAAACTTAGTTTATATATATATATATATATATATATATATATATATATATATATATATATATATATATATATATATATATATATATATATATACATACAATAAGGTTGTATTAGTTAAGGTGAGTTAATGCATTTACTAACATGAACAAACAATGAACAATACATTTACTACAGTATTTGTTCAAGTTAGATAACGTTAATGAAAATACAGTCATTCATTGTTAGTTCATGTTAATTCACAGTGCATTAAATAATATTTGCAAGCATGCATTTGGATATTAATAATGCATTAGTAAATGTTGAAGGTGTTCAAAGTTAGTCCATGCTAATAAATACTGTATTTGTAAAATTATTCTTAACTGTGACCAAAATGTATTTATATATAAAAAATAAACTCAGTTTCACTAAATTCCTCAAACAGCGTCTCAAACCTCGACACAAACAAACAAAATGCAGTGCTGAAAATAACTCTTATAAAAAATAACAGATCTTGCTGGTATAAGCAGTGTGTTTTCAGTGTCCCGCTTGTGGCTCGAGCTGTTCCTACAGTAGGTTTGGACGCAGGGCCCATTACGAGGCCAGCAGAGAGATAATGCACTGTGACATGCGTTATGTACACGGCGGAGCGGCGAGAGCGGGCCACGGGGACACAGGTGTCACGCCAGCCATTAATCTGACAGCGCTACTGTATTACTGCAAATTAAAAGTAGCACGATACAGAGAGAGAGAAAGAGAGAGAGAGTGTGTGTGTGTGTGTATCCGCATGGACTCTGGCTGTCTGAGCTACGAAGCTGCAAGTGACATTTAAGAGAATTTGCAATTCCGCCGAGAAAAGCTATTACGGCACAAATTAACATCTAACATCCACACATCCCAGCACCCCCCTTTACAGCTGTCTCATAAGAGCAGACCATTAAAAAGATGAGAGCAGTTTTACGCCGACCAAACCAACCCAACACACCACCGCCACCACCACCAATCTGTGCAGTGCATTCCAGATTAAACTGTGAAATTAAACTGATCCAGCTTTTGTTTGTGCTAATTTAACAAAGTTGTAAATAAAAGAAGGATTATTCGGATTTAGCAAGTCTAATGGTTCTCGAAATCTGAAAAAAATAAATAAAAAAAACAATTGTGTGTATTTTAACTGTAAAACATCATTTATTCATTCATTTTCTTGTCGGCTTAGTCCCTTTAGTAATCCAGGGTCGCCACAGCGGAATGAACCGCCAACTTATCCAGCAAGTTTTTACGCAGCAGATGCCCTTCCAGCCGCAACCCATCTCTGGGAAACATCCACACACACATTCACACACACGTTCACACACTACAGACAATTTAGCCTACCCAATTCACCTGTAACCGGAGGAAACCCACGCGAAGGCAGGGAGAACATGCAAACTCCACACAAAAAACGCCAACTGAGCCGAGGTTCGAACCAGGGACCTTCTTGCTGTGAGGCGACAGCACTACCTACTGCGCCACTGCCTCGCCCTACAGTAAAACATAAGAATTGAAAGCAACTACAGTCATAGGTTTATCCATAGGTAAATCCATCATAAAGTAATTTTGGGCTGCAAATATTTAAAATGACGTCTCTGGAGGGACTGATTATTAGAGAATGGTTTACAAGAAAATACTATTTTAGTCTTTCTTTTTTTCAGAATTGCATGTTTAATTTAATTAGTTCTTTCTTTGTAAATATTTGTGAAAATCATGAGCAGTTTTTGTGAAAATTATTTGAAACCATTTTTGCACGTGCTCAGTTATATCGAATCAACAGCAATTAAATCTAAATTCTAAACATGATCTCACAAAACAGAAATAGCTCCATCGTGAGGCAGATAAAAAAAAAAATTAATGAGATTTATTCATATACTGTCCATTTAAAAATTGTGTGCCGAATCAAAGTGAACACACTTCACTTAAAATGATTTCTCAATGGTACAATCATTCCATTGGATTTGATTTAGAGTGTATACATCATCCCTGTGAACATTGGGATGTGAAAATAATGGATTTTTCCTTTGATCACCTTAAATAACAGAGCTGCCACTAAATGCACAGACCTTTTATTAAAGCATTTGATTGCGTTCCTAACTTTTTTTGCTCATTTAAGACAAAATTAGTTGTTTAAAAAAGACCCCACTAAGATCAACACGTTTAGATGTTATTATTGTTATTTGTATATTATTATGTATATTATTATGGCTGGCAGCTAGCTCTCTGCAACTCTTACATGGTGGGCCACTGAAGTTAAGCAGGGCTGCGCTGGGTCAGTACCTGGATGGGAGACCACATGGGAAAGCTAGGTTGCTGCTGGAAGTGGTGTTAGTGAGGTCAGCAGGGGTTGCCCAACCTGCAGTCTGTGTGGGTCCTAATGCCCCAGTATAGTGACAGGGACTCTATACTGCCCGTCTTTTGGATGAGACATTAAACTGAGGTCCTGACTCTCTATGGGCATTAAAAATCCCAGGATGCCCTTTGAAAAAGAGTACCAAATTTGCCCACTGGACTCTGTCCATCATGGCCTCCTAACCATCCCCATATCATAATTGGCTTCATCACTCTGTGGATGCTGCACACTGGCGGTAGATGAGGAGATTCCCCCTTATGTGTAAAGCACTTTGAGTGCCCAGAAAAGAGATATATAAATGTAAGAAATTATTATTAATTATTATTATTATTGTTATTATTATTATTATTATTATTATTATTATTATTATTATTATTATTATTATTGTTATTATTATCATTATTATTATTATAATTATGTGTATATGTTTGTTAAAACACACACCCAAAACCCAGAGTGTCCACTTTTGTTCCGTTTTAAATGGCGTGTACAAAATCAGTTTGGGGAACAGTCTATGGGCCCTATCATACACCCGGCGCAATGTGGCACAAGGCGCGGCGCAATACTCTTTTACTACTTTTAGCTCGGCGCAAGGGTCATTTTGAGGCGTTGCACTACGCTGTTTAAATAGCAAATGCATATTATATCCTATTTATATCCTGTATATATATAAATAGGATATAAATATAAATGATTAAATATTACAAAACATATTAATTTCTAGCCTACATGAAGATTTAAAAACCACTGCCTAACTTTCTTCATCTCGGGAGGCTTTTTAAGTTTATTCAATTTGCTTTCGTATAATGTTATTAGCAGTATTATTTATTATATCCATATTTATATTTGTTTTATTAAAAACAACCTTAGATTTGTCCACCTGTCAGGTTTTAGACCATATGGGGCACAGCAGGTGTATTTGGAAATAACTCCGTTTTTTGACCAAACTTTGTTATTATTAATCATTTATTAGTTTGCTGGAAATTAGAACTGAATTTAGAAATAGTTTTAAAAACAAATCTTTGCACTTAACAAACGAAATTAATTATTTATAGGCTAATTGATGTCTGTTCGGTAAGGTTTCCTTATCCAGGAGAGCAAAAGCGAAAGTGAACTTACTTTACGTCCTGTAAACAGCGAATGCGCTTATGGCACGACGCAGCTGGCTCTTAAAGGGAATGGGAGATGAGACTCTGATTGGTTTATTCTCAAAACACACCTATAACTCATTATGAAAATAAACTCAACCCTTTTAGACTATGCGCCATGGCGCAAAGCAGATTTTCCCGTCCTTAAGTTAGCAAAAATGTGCCCTTAAAGCGTTTGCGCCCTGCGTTTTGCGCTCTGCGCATGGACCGTCAAAATAGAGCTTTATATATCACTATAGAGTGCATCTGACAGTCACGCTTCGCTACATGAACTGACTGTTTTGAGTTGAGGCAATGGTGGCTGCAACAGAAAGGACGGAAAAGGAAAAGGAAGTGTTTTTATGCCTAAATAAAAAGAAAGCACAGAACAGATTCACATTTAAGAGCAATGGGCATCCCCTGATGGTTCAGCGGTATGGGTTGCGTATATGAAGAATCGACTTCTTAATGTTTATTGCCCCCCTTCATAGAAAGAATGAAAAATACAATAGAATCCTGGGAAAACATGAGGGTTGACAGGTATGGTTAACATATAGTATTTCTGTCATGACAACTCTCAGAAAGATTTAGTATGGTAATTAATATGTACAGTATATAGCAATGTTGATGTGTTTGGTCTTGGTGGAATAAATCTGCTGCGCTGCTGCTGCTTTGATTATTATGGCAGAGAAGTATAGAGACTTACTCCTGCCAGTATATTCACACATGCAGTCTGTGACTTTAACACACTGCTGCTACAAACATAATAGTAATGCAACCCTCGTAGCAGATCTAAACACAGGTGGAGCTGGGGTCGAGGAGGGTCTCAAAGTGTTGCAATATTACAGAGCAGAACAACATTGAGCTTTTAAAATGTTGAGAAGCAAGGCTGATGAGGAAACATCAACCAATATCCAGCACCATGTAGCAGATTAAGTGCACTATCAGCCTGCATGCGCACAGAGTTTCATAACAGAACTTTGCATGCGTTTTTAAATTAGTTTTGCCAATAACAAACTAATGCTCTTCATTATGACCAAGACATTCTATAGCATTGAGTCCTACAGCATTATTGATAGAAAAACCCAATCAAGTAATAAAGCATCTTTTATAACCAAATTACCTTAGTTTTACAGATACTTTAACTATGGTTACCACATAGTGCATTAGTATGCTACAATGTAAATTTGCTGCACTGTCAAGTGTTGCAATTATCAAACGTTGCATTGTAAATATGCATGATTCTAATGAACACATATGCATGATTCAAAATGTCATGTACTAAATATAATGCCTTGAAAAAGTCTGCATGAAGTAATTTTACAGTGTACTTTAAAAGAGTGCATATGTGCAAAGTTTTGCAAATAAACCACTTTTTATTTAAGCTATACAATTATAAGAAGCTCGTACTTCATGTATTTTCAGTATTAGAATACAAACTACTACTCGTCCCTTTGGAGCTGTGATGGTTTTCCACTAAAAAAGGCATGTCAAATCTGGAGATCTGAAGCGAAAGTGTAAGAGAATCTCTGGCTTGGCCGTCAGTATTTCTCTGTGTCTTTCCCATGGGGTCAGGCCCTGTGGGTGTGAATCCTGCGGTGTTATGGAGTTGCTTATCTGCTCTGATAGAGCGGCTCCCTCGTTACCTCAGTCTTAATACTGACTCACGTCAAAAGGAATCCGCTCCACTCAGTCGCAGATCAATACCACAGCAGCAGGGCAGCACACGTCGCAACTGTGCAGCAGCGCCTCAAAGCATTGCGGCTCCAGGTGAAAGCCATTACATAAGCACTAATGGGAGAAAACACTGCTTCATTCTGTGACCCAAGAAACCCGCCGGCCGTCTGGATCAACCGAGCACTTCACTTTGGTAACCTAATAGAGAGAAGAAATAGAGCAAAGGTGGAGAAAGTAAAGTTATAGTTAATGGGAAAATGACAGTTCTGACATCAGTGTTGTTACAAATCTGTATGTTTTTATTCTGACATACGTTTTTGGAAAGTCGTTTGATGTCATACGAACTAGCTTTGGCACTTTCTGCATATGCAAACTTTAAATATACACTTTTATATTTGAATTTAAATTTATTGAATGGGATAGCCCCTTGAGATGAATCATCTCATTTTCGAGGGGGTCCCTAAAAAGTAAATCAAACAGAGAACAACACATCATAACGTACATACACTTGACAAGACAAACAAACAATCAAACAAGCAGCACACTCCACCTGAAACACTTCCCACAATCTGAAGCCTAAATAAGCAAACACATAAAATCAAAAGTGCAAACAATTTGATATACAAACATTCGCAGGTTGTCACTAAAAAAGAAAATAAATTAGCCAACCCGGGCTCATTGTGGAAACGTAACCCTGCGGACGTTTCTGCAGACCGCGAAATACGTGCCGGGAGGTACGTATTCGAGCAGTTTTTGTTTTCTAGGAACCGCGAGAGGCCGCTGTGCGCGCTGTTTCGCATCTCTGACGCCTCTCGGGAGCGTGCACCATTCGCGCCTGTGCTCGTGTGAAAAGCCGTGTGAAAAGCCGCTGTGGAGCGACCATCCGTCCGACTGATTCAACGACTGAACGATCGATTGAGCGGCCGGCCAATCGGCCAACACGGACGTCCCCCTCGTAACTCTGCGAGCTAAGCGGACAAACTGGTAGCAGCGGGAAAGCCCTCCACTCGGAGGCGAGCCGTCAGCCAGCGAGCGCGAAGAGGAGGAGCGGAGCGGCGCCACACGGCCATATGTACCTAAATGCGGACATACGTACCTCCGGCCACGTAAATCGCAGTCTCCAGAAACGTCTGCGGGGAAAGACAGACAGATATATAGAAATACAGATGAACAGACGGATGGATGGCAGATGAACGGACGGACGGACAGATAGGTAGAAAACAGATAGGTAGGTAGCTAAATATATAGATAGACAGATATACAGACAGACAGATATACGCACTGTAAAAAAATCTGTAAAATTGACAGTATTACTGGCAATTTTGGTTGACAGTAATACTGTAAAATAAACAAGTGCACTGTAAATGAACAAATAGATAGTTAGAGACATATAGATGCATGTAGTTTTACAGCACAATTGTTATCATTAATTTGCAGTACAGTGCGCTTGTAAATTTAATATAATATTTTTAGGTGTGCATTGACTTGGATATAGAGACAGATAGACATATAGGCAGGTAGACACATGGACAAAAAGACAAACAAACAGATAGATATACAGACAGACAGATTGATAGAAAGACAGACAGACAGACATATAGACATACAGATGAACAGATAAACGGATGGATGGGCAGACGGAGGGAGTGAGGGAGGGCTGGACAGATAAATAGATATTCAGATATATATATACAGATGAACGGACGGACCGAAAGTTAGATAGAAAAACAGATAGGCAGGTAGCTAGATAAATAGATAGATATACAGACAGACAAATATACGCACTGTAAAAAAAATCTGTAAAATTGACAGTATTACTGGCAATTTTGGTTGACAGTAAAACTGTAAAATATACAAGTGCACTGTAAATTAACAAATAGATAGTGAGACACATATAGATGCATGTAGTTTTACAGCACAATTGTTATCATTAATTTACAGTACAGTGCGCTTGTAAATTTAATATAATATTTTTAGGTGTGCATTGACTTTTTTACAGTAACAGTCAGCTGTATTAGGACAGACAGATGGATATAGAGACAGATAGACATATAGGCAGGTAGACATATAGACAGACAAAAAGACAAACAAACAGATAGATTTATAGACAGATATATACAGACAGACAGATTGATAGAAGGACAGACAGACGTAGATGAACAGATGAACGGATGGTTGGGCAGACGGAGGGAGTGAGGGAGGGCTGGACAGATAAATAGATATACAGATATACAAACAGATGGACGGACGGACAGTTAGATAGAAAAACAGATAGGCAGGTAGCTAGATAAATAGATAGATATACAGACAGACAGATATGCGCATTTTGGTTGACAGTAATACTGTGAAATATATAAGTGCACTGTAAATGAACAAATAGATAGTGAGACATATAGACACATGTAGTTTTACAGCACAATTGTTATTATTAATTTGCAGTACAGTGCGCTTGTAAATTTAATAATAATACTGTAAAAAATTGCCTGTATTACTGTAAAATTGACAGCAATTTTTTTCAATGCAGATATAAAAATGGACAAGTAGAGAAACAGACATAATAACAGATGAGTAGATAGATAGACAGACAGACAGCCGGACATATAGACAGATGGATGTAATATATTAAGCTGTACTGTAATGATGTTGTTTTCCTGGTCATAGTGAGAGTCAGTAGTGTGTTTTCTCTGCGCAGATGAAGCGTTACGTTCATCGCTCTGCCAGAACAGCGAGCCAGCGCAGTAATGGCCGCACATGTGTGTGTGTTGCTCATCCAGTGAGTGGGAAGCTGTTGTCACTGCTGTGAATGACAAATGCAGTCGTATTGATCAGGTCTGTGGCCCAGGCTCCCTAATGGCACCTAATTAATGACTTCATTTGCCCCAGCGCCCGATACAGCAAATACCCACTCCACCTCAAGGACCCCCATGGGAGCTGTCCAAACAGAGCGCCAGAAAGCGGAAAAACACACACGCCTAAGCCAAGCATCACTGTTACTATTGCTCAGAGTGCTGTGATTTCAGCTTGCAACTGGCTAGAAAACCTATTATAACACGCAAAAAAAGAAAGAATATATACATACATACATACACACACACACATATATATATATATATATATATATATATATATATATATATATATATATACAAAACATACGTTTTGAAGAATCTCCCCTTTCACCCATACTCCTCCTCCTTTCCTAGATGGCTGGCATGGTGGCCCAGTGGTTAGCAATGTTGCTTCACAGCAGGAACGTCACCGGTTCTAGTCCTTACCAAGACAGCCAACATTTCTGTGCGGAGTTTGTACGTTCTCCCCGTGCTCATGTGGGTTTCCCCCGGGTTCCCCAGTTTCCTTCCACCGTCCAAAAACATGCTAAAACTAAAGTAAACTAAACTAAAGTTAATTGACTAATCCAAACTGGCACCATAAACATGCTCCTAAGTGGTTATCTCTTACGCCCTATTCACACGGGGCTTCAGCGTCAACGCTTGACAGAGGGCGTGTCTGAAGTTGGAGCTGAAACGATCGTCATAGAAGCGTCAGCCAATGAAATTCAGTCAGCAATAGGCCACTGTCTGAGCTGGTGTATTTGCATACAGCGATCTGATTGGCTGACGCTTCCGTCGGCGCTTGAAAAGTTGAGCTGGTCCCAACTTCTGCAGCGAGGAACGCTTCTGAAGCGGCGCCGACGGATCCACAATGCAGTTCGGCAACGCCTGACGTCACCCATTCAAAGTGAATGGGAAGCGTTGACGCTGACGCCCCGTGTGAATAGGGCGTTAAGAGCAATCACTATCTGTTCATTAGCTACTACAGCAGGGGAGTTCTCCAGATCTACCTGAGCTCAAACTCCCCTCTCGCCTTGCAAACTGGAGGGAGCCTTGGGCTCAGGGATCTTATATGCTCAGGGCTCCCTCTCGGGACAGCATGCCAAACATGCTTTATAATCAATCATCAGCTAAGTGTGAACTCTTGAAACAGCATAACAATTTCCTAGCAACACCCTAACAGCTACCTAGATTGTTCAATCAATCATACGGCAGTACAATCTGAACATAATGACAGACAGTAACTACACACTTGCAACTATTCTGAAGAAAACAACAGCAATGCATTAACAACAATATAAATGGCTTACTCAGTCATACACCAATGCATCCAGAAGAGCATTGTAAACATTACAACAGTGTCCTGGCAAATATGCCCAAGCAACCACACAGCAACACACTAAGCACTCTTAACATAACTTAACCTACAGTAAGTGACCTTGGCAGTCATCTACAACGCACCACTGCAGGGGGCATGTTTTGCAAGCATCAAATATTGTACGGATGTAAAATCATACTTGGATACTTGGACACACACACACAGAGAGAGCAGTGTCCATTGTGTGTGTGTGCGTGTCTGTGTGCGTGTGTGTGAAAGAGCGCGCTGTGCAGAAAGAAAAGGTCACCGTGACAAGCGCAGTGGTAATAACCAGCTGAAATGGTGCCATCAGACAGACATGATTGATCAATTGAATTCAGCGGCAGTGAAAAATGTGCGATCAAGAAGAGTATTATAGACACGATGAGCTGGGACAGGATACTCATCAAGACTTCATTCCAGCCTGAGCCTCCATCTCTCCATCTATCCCTCTCTCCTTCTCTCTGCTTTTAACCTCTCGTCTCTATCCTCACCGATTCCTGAGCTATAAAAGAGAGAAAAAAAAAGATTATGAACAGAAATCAAACACATTTAATGATATTTACTTGTATATGTGCAACCTTGCACACTTGTTTTTGTACCATACTAAGTGATGTTTTATAAACAAATTTCGGGAGGAGCACGATCAGTCTTTAAAGAGGCTAATTCATCACACACGCAATCATTATATTATCCAATCAGCTCAAGAGCAAACCCCTATAAACAATTAGGGTGATTTCACACCTGTGAATCGATTCAGTTTTTCCGAAACAGGGATTTAAATTGTTACAGTGTTGCTCTTTGCTCTTGGTGCGGTTCGCTTTCACACGACAAAGTTTCTAAACGGACCGAAAGAGCTGGTGGTGGTGTTTGACAGGGTGCGCGACGTGTCTGAAGAACGAGGAGGGATGCGGTGGGGAGGGGTGAGAAGGGTGCGCGACGTATTTGAGGACCGGGAGGGAGACGCGCGATTTACGGGAGATTATCTCTAGTCTAGGGAGACTACTGAAACTTCCGGGAGACTTGGGATGTCTGGAATAACCTCCCGCCCTACTCACAATTCTCTCTTCCTATTACACATCCATAAAACACTGTGATGTAGCCGTGCTCGGATCGTATCGCTTTCTCACTACAATCGATCCGCTCCAGAGTTCGTTTTAATCCAGCCGAGACCACCTTATTCAAGCGATTACGAAGCGATTGATTTGGTGCGGATTGGAGCGCGATTGGTGGAGGAGGAAGAGGAGGGTGGCCGGGTCGGCCAATCTGGCGGCTTTTCGCGTGAGAACAGCACAGGCGCGAACAGCGAATGCTCCGGACAGGCGCCCGAAACGCGAAAAAGCGCGCACAACGGCCTCTCGCGGATCCGCGAAAACAAAAACCGCTCGAATACGTACCTCCCGGGACGTATCTCTCGGTCCGCAGAGCTACGTTTCCACAATGAGCCCGGGTTGGGAAAAAGTCTTATCCTTTTTATTTTGGCTGGAATTAATTATTTTATTTTTGAAAACAATTTTAAGGTCAATATTAATAAGATATAATAATATATTATTATCAACTATATAAAGGTTTTTGTCCCATGTCTCAAAAGCACAACTTGTTTCCTTACTCGGGTCATCATTCTTCCTCTACATCCATTCTCTCTGTAAGCTGGGTCAATCAATGCAGGCAGTGCATGTCATACATCACAGCAACTGTGGGCCGCACGGAGAACATAATATGCTGTGAATGCAGAGTGACAGATTTGTAAGGGAGACACGACTTTCTAGAGAAGGCAGGATGTGAAGATATTTAAAGGAGCTCTAAAGCATTCTGGCAGCGTGAGGAGGAGGAGGAGAGAGAAAGAGAGAGGTGTGGGGGAGTCTTTCTGCACAAGGGTAATCAGGTCAGAGGAAAACCAGGAGAAAGTGCTGTGTTTGTGAAACCTTGTTTAACCCGGTAAGGAGGTTGAACAATACTGCACAGGTTTTCTTCAGGTGTTGGCCATGTTCAGAATAAAGACGTTTTCATCCATTTATTTTGCTTTTGGATGGATGCGAGTTGCTATTAGTGGACCAATTGATACCGCACCCATGGACATAAACACCAATCAGAGAGGAGATAATGTTGAAGAGGGAGAGGAAGTTATTCTGATTCAATATTATGATGTTTTTTCTTATTTTAAAAAAAATGTTGTACAAACAAATCTTTTTTAATAAATAATTTTGACTATTTTGATGTCACTGTGCCTTTAGTATACTTAAAACATCTGAGGTTTTCCTTTTAAAGCACAAATGTAAACATTACCTTCTCTCCTTTGCCTCTAGAATATTCTTTCCTGCTTGTTTCTCTCTCTCAGTCGGATGTAATGTGTTGTTGTGTGTGTGTGCAGACGGGTCGGAGGGTTCTGCGCAGAGCAGTGATTCTCAGGGCAGTGTGGAGAGTCTGAGGAAACACCTGCGGGCCGATGCCTTCACACAGCAGCAGCTGGAGGCCCTGGACCGAGTGTTCGAGAGACCCGCCTTTCCTGACGTCTTCCCTACATCTGAACACATCAAACCAGAGCAGGTTAGTCATTCTGCCCCAGGAAATACTCAGATCCAGACTCATTATTCCTAACAAGAATGTGCTTACAAGTGGCCTTAACTAATATGTACTTACATTGTTAATCATTCATTACAATGTACTTTTTGTGTAAATATCTGTTTTTACATTGCACTTATGCTTGATTTAAATACATGCATGCAATTATATTTGTAATTAATTTCAATAAGTATATTTGTAATTACACTGTTGACCTTACACCTTAACCCATGCTTAAACTTACCCATACCACCAAACCTGTCCCTAACCCTACCCATACTCAATTGCACAAGCAGTGTGTTGTAATACTTTATGAACACATTAAGTACACTGTATATATATCCTGATGTAAGTACATAGTCGTTCAATGCATTTAATATAAAGTGGGACCAAAATGTAAAGTCAGACTGTACTGTGGTACAAGCGTGGTATAAGATGGTGTACAGAAGTGTTTGGAATCCTGAGGATTTTCAAATGTTTTGGAAAGAGCTTCTTATGTTGACCAAAGTAACATTTATTTGATTGAAATGTAATAAAAGCAGTGATGTTAATGAAATAGTATAACCTTTGAAAGTAATTGATTTTCTATTGTAAAACAATGTCAAATGTAATATATTCCAGTGATCCAGAGTTTTTAATCTTCATTGCCGTTTTCAGTGTCACATGAGCCTACAGAAATTAATTAAATATTCTGATTTGCTGCTCATTTATTAATATTGGTTTTTATTACAATAATTGTACAAAACTGCCAAAAAATAGGTAGAAACTGATTTGTTTTTTTATAAATATTTTTTGATTAATAAAAATATATCAAAAATAATAAATCAAAACTAATAAAAAATAAATTAATAAAAATATTTTTAAAAGGAAGTATTTAGAACTATACAGGTTTTTAAAGTATTTTTCTTAAAATAAATGCATTCATGTAGAAGTATTTATAATTCATTTATTCATTATTCATTTATAATAAATATAAATAAAATAATAATAATAATAATAATAATATAAAAATATATTCATATATCATAATATATAAAAAAATAATACTTAATTAATAAAAATGATCTCAAAATGAAATATTTAGAACTATAAAGTTTTTTTAAAAAGCTTTTTCTTAAAATAAATGCATTGATGTAGAATTTAAGTAGTCATTTAAATAAATACAAATAAAATATTAATATTATTAATAATAATAATATATAAAATATTTTATTTTATTTTATAATATATTATTCATATATTGCATTATAAAAATTATATATACATATATGCATATATATATATATATATATATATATATATATATATATATATATATATATATATATATATATATATATACATACATACATACAACATATGTATTTTTTGTAATTTTGTATTATTTTATAGATGCATATAGATGTCTTTTCATAAACAGATGTACAGTTGAAGTCAATATTATTACATAATTATTATCCTAGTAAATAAAACATATAAAACTTTTTTTAGAAGAAAAAATATTATCAGACATACTGTGAAAATGTCTTTGCTTTAATATTTACATAATGTTGTCTATTGAACACATTTTTTTATTATTTTCCATCAGAAAATCAATAAAAAGCGTCATCCTCAATGGTTAAAACTGTAAAAAGTGTTACGCTCTATTTAACATTAAAAAATAAAATAGTAATATGCTGTTAATTAAGAAAAAAATTTACATATAAAAATAACATACAATGTTTGGGATTTCAAGAAAGCACAACCACGACTGTTCAATCTCAACACCAATACTATGTGGCATTTCAGGTTGGTGTATGTGTGTATAAATATGTGTTGTTCAGCAGTAATTGCTAGTGTTGCAGTGAGGATCAAAGAGCAAAACTCCCTCCATCTATTGATTTTTCAAACAGAATAAAAAAACACCTGAGATGAGCTCACAACACCAGCACATGAGAAATGATGTCATTTCCTGTCAGAATCCTTCAAAGCTGTGTGCCAAAGCTAAACACTCGCAAAATAACAACGTTAGCAATTAATAACACACACGCAGGCACAAACAACAGCATATGAAACCCTTTATGTGTAATTTTGTATCGAAAGTGTTGGATTTATTATAATGGATAACCTTTATTTACTTTCATTAGACGACTAAACAACAAGTGACGATTAATTTCTCTCGCCCGAAAGCGTGAGTCAGAGCCATAAAGCAAAGGGAACAGCCTAATTGAG
>NC_141032.1:48402500-48452500 GCF_052040795.2 Danio rerio | reverse complement strand
TTATAGGGGAATCGGGTAAGCTAAATTGTCCGTAATGTTTGTGAATGAATGAGTGTGTATGGATGTTTCTCAGTGATGGGTTGCAGCTGGAAGGGCATCCGCTGCGTAAAAACTTGCTGGATAAGTTGGCGGTTCATTCCGCAGTGGCGACCTTGGATTAATAAAGAGACTAAGCCGAAAAGAAAATTAATGAATGAAATAAAAATGTCATTTTATGGTTGCCATGTTAATAATTACTGGCCAGAGTGAAAAATTACCAATTTTAAACTGATGAAGACATGATTGAAATCCTGTGAGATATTTAATGCTTAGTAAACAAATTCTTATCTCCAAATTTGAGAAATGTAATGGCAGAAATATAAATAATAATAAAAAAACTAAGAAAAATGCAGAAAAACTTAGAGAGGAAAAAAGCAAAAAGCATAGCTGAAGTGTGAGTTTTTTACTTTGAATTGAAAGAAAAAAAAAGACATCAAATCCCAGAGGAAAGTGTTGGAAAGATGCATGCTAAAGACTGTGCCTACTGTAATGATGTATTCTGAGGTGATGTTGCTCTTGTTGGTCTTCAGGCGAGTGAATACAGCCTCCCTGCATTAAACACAGGCCTGGATGAAGTCAAACCCAGTTTATCGTCCAGCGCGGCCTCTGACCTCGGCGCCAGCGTGTCACAGAGCTACCCTGTAGGTAAGACCACCTGAACCCTTTAACCCTTCACAATCAGGGATAACTAGTTATGAAGAAAAGAAACCTCCAGCTCACCCATAACTAAATGCATTAAAAGTAGACATATACGTAAAACTGAGATCAAATGCTAAATAGTGTGAGGATTATATGTTGTAATGTAATGTAATCCTCAACCTTTTAAATGACTTCCTGCCTACACTGCAAAGCATTATTTTTTACAAACCATTATTTTTTTAAATAGTAGATTAGATTAGACTTAGTTTTATTGTCATTACAGATGTACAAGTACAATGCAACGAAATGCAGTAAAAAAAAAAAGAAGCTTCAGCCATGTTTGTGTATACATGGTCTAAGAATGTATACACAAGTAATACTAGTAAATAAGATTATTGCATATACTGCTGCATTTCACATGAAAATATTATTTTAAATTATCAAAATAATAAAAATATTTTAATTATCATTAAAATGTTACCTTATGCTTCTTGTAAATGTTTATGAATATGCTGGCAATACTTTGAGTTTTGAACTAAAACCTTCCATAATGGGTAAATAAATAGAATAATAAAAAATAAAAAAAAGAATAAAAATAAATGAATTAATAAATAAATAAATAAATGAAATAATAAATAAATAAACAAAAAATGAATTAAAAATAAAAATACATTTAAAAATTACAAATAAATCTAAATAAATAAATAAATATATAAGGGAACACTTAAAAAACACAATGTAACTCCAAGTGTTCCCTTTATTTTTATTTTTTATTTTCTTTGAGAAGTAAAAAAGATTTTAGTTTGAAACTCAAAGTTTTGCCAGCATATTGATAAACAGTTGCAAAAAGCATAAGGTAACATTTTAATGAAATAAATAAAATAATAAATAATAAAATAATAAAATAAATGGAAAGTGCACCATAAACAGGAACTTTACATAGTTTTTTTTTTTTTAATTTTTAATTTTTTTTTGCATGGACAATATCAATCGTAAAAATAAATCATGTTTTTTTTTTAGATATGTTACTTGCTATGTTTTATAATAGTGACTTGTGCTTGTGTTTGAAAATAGTTTCAGTAATTAATTTAGGCTACTGTCATATGTTAAGCTTTTCTCAGCCTAATTAAGTTTGCTCAAATCTTATTATATTCAATTATAATACCGCACTGAAAATGCTTTGTTTAAGTGGATTCAGAAAGTGCTTTGTGTTCTGCATTAATTAAAGGATCTGCAGTGTTCAAACTCTCCTGTGCATTGATATTGTGGTCCCACATTAAAAAATACTACAGTAACCTACAGTAAATATTACTTGCAACTGAAACCGCATACTATGTTGTACACTAAAATCAGTATGCAAGCCGAGTAGTGTCTGAATTCACAGAATTTTAAAATCAGTATGCGAGAAATACCCGGATGACTTATAACTTCCGGCGAGATTCTGAAGTGTGCATACCATGCACGCTGCGCTATCCTATGATGCCCCGCGAGAGAATTCATGAATGGGATAGAAGTGACGCAATTTATGCAGATAGACCATGACAATGACAAAATGGTGGATGCAGTACCTGACGAGTACGTGGTTTCGGACGCAGACATTAGCCCCTTTCACACAGTGATACTGGTAAATGTCAGGAAAATTTCTGGAACAACTTTGCCAGTAAATTCAAAAAAGCGCTGTTCACACAGGCGAGGACGTTATGGAATTTTTCCGGAAAAGACCGTTCACACATCCATTCCAAAATACCGGTATATTCTAACATAATTAACCAGAAATGAGCTCTAAACAGCTGAGCTCGTGTTTGTAAACATTTGACGACATTACAGACTGTGTGGATGGATCAGTATTGTGAACAACTTCGATGAAACATATAGAGAAACACTTTCGCATGTCGAGATGTAAATGATGTGTGTGTGCTGGCGCTCACTGACTGCTTCACGGGCACACGCGACACGTCAAGCAACTGAAGAAAACAGAGCTTGAAGGTAAACCAACAACGGCTTATCATGAGCATCTTATCGATAATTATTTACACAGTTGGCATTAAGAAGGAACATATAAATGTTATCTGACTAACATCTAGCAGCTAAAAGGTGTCTGGAAAAATATTCAAAAGCTTTTATTCTCATAAACCGCGCAGACGTAAATGCGTCTGACTGTTCTGATTGGCTAGAGTAAACGTCTTACGTCAGCACGTTCTAGACGTGCACGAGCTCTTTCCGGCAATCTTCCTTCTGCATTCACACAGCGCAGCATTCCAGCAAATTACCAGTAATGTTACAACTTCTCTTCCCGTAAAATAGCCAGAACAAATTTACCGGTATTTTCAAAAAGGGCCTGTTCACACATACACATTATCGGCAATTTTCCGGAAAGGTCTGTATGTGTGAAAGGGTTTTTGAACCATACTATACTTGAATTAATCTGTTGGGGTGATTCTACAGTTGCTACGGTAACACAATAACTATAGCAATACAAACAAATAACCTAATACTGTGGTTTTCTTCAATTATAGGGTATATTTTGACTCTCTGCGGTCGTAAAAAATCCCAGGATGTCATTTTAATAATAGTAGGGGTTTAACCCCTGCATCCTGGCCAAATTTGACCACTGGCCTTTGTCCATCATGACCTCCTAACCATCCCTTTATGATAATTGGCTTCATCACGTCTTCTTTCCACCAATGAGCTGGTGTGTGGTGTGCGGTCTGGTGCAATATGGCTGCTGTTGTGTCATATAGGTGGATACTGCACACTTGTGGTGGAAGAGATTCATAAAGCGCTTTGAGTGTCTAGAAAAGTGCTTTATAAATGTGAGGAATTATTGTTATTATTATTATTATTATTATTATTAATGTTGTTGTTGTTGTAGTTATTGTTATTATTATCAGTATTATTATTTTTGTTATTATTATTATTATTAATATTATTATTATTATTATTATTATTATTGTTGTTGTTGTTATCATTATTATTATTATTATTATTACTATTATTATTATTATTATTGTTATCATTATTATTATTATTATTATTATTATTATTATTATTATTATTATTATTATTATTATTATTATACTACAATAAACCACAGTTTGCTGTAGTAAAACTAAAGTATACTATATGGTTTTCAGTACACTAGCTAATACTTTAGTATGCTAGAGCATTAACAAGGAGGTGTAAATATTACAATATAAAGCTTAGATCAAGATTATTCGCCCTCCTGTCAATTTTGATTTCTTCTTCAAATATTTCCCAAATTATGTTTTACAGATTCAGCATTTTTTCACAGAATTTTCTATAATATTTTTTCTTCTGGAGAAAGTTTCATTTGTTTTATTTCAGCTACAATAAAAGCTGTTTTTATTTACTGATTTTTTTTACATTTTAAGGTTAATAATAGTAGCCCCTTTGAGCTATGTTAGTTTTGGATAGTCTACAGAACAAACCAATCTTATACAATGACTTGCCTAATTACCCTAACTTTACCCTAATTAACCTAGTTAAGCCTTTAAATGTCACTTTAAGCTGTATAGAAGTGTCTTGAAAAATATCTAGTCAAATATTATTTACTGTCATCATGGCAAAGATAAAATAAATCAGTTATTAGAGATGAGTTATTAAAACTATTATGTTTACAAATAAGTTTGCCATTTCCAATAAACACAAATTAGAGCAAAAATAAAGAGGGGGGCTAATAATTCATCAGGACTAGTAATTCTGATTAAAACTGTATTCCATCTAATACACTACATTATAAAATGGTTAAAAACCCTTTGTTATTTATAATATTAGTATTTTCTTTTAATGCAGGGGTCTTATAACCTAATGAAACGAAGTTCAGGCTAACGAGCTGTTGGACGGAGGACGTTTGTTGTTTAACTGCAGAGCTGAGCTTCAAAATGATGTCAAATATGAACATTTACATAAACAAATTCATCATTTGCTCACGGCAGACAGGGAACGTGGAGCATTTGTTTCTCTCTCTCTCTCGCTGTCTCGCTCTTGTTAATAATAAATGATGGGACAGTTAATTAAAACGTAGTGTGCTTGTTGTGCCAGTTGTTAATGTGAAATGTGTGAAGTTTACTGACAGTTTTACGATCGTCTTCAGGTCAAAGATAAATACACAGCGCTTTTATTAAAATTCACATAATTATGCTGAAGACATTACGCCCATTACTCTGTGTGTGAGTGTGTGAGTGTGTGTGTGTGTGTGTGTGTGTGTGTGTGTGTGTGTGTGTGTGTGTGTGTGTGTGTGTGTGTGTGTGTGTGTGTGTGTGTGTGTGTGTGTGTGTGTGTGTGTGTGTGTGTGTGTGTGTGTGGCTGGATACCGAAAGCCATAGAGAGAGAGAGAGAATGTTGGTTTGTTGGCTGATTATGTGTTTCCAGCTAGTTTTACATCACCGTTTCTGTGTTGTTTATATTAATCAGGTATGAACGTGATCATCAGTTAATCTCTCATCATTTACTCACTAGTTTATTAGTGCCATCACACAATTAATCGCGATTTTCCACATCCAAAACAACATTTCAGGCTGCACGGTGGCGCAGTGGGTAGCACGATTGCCTCACAGCAAGAAGGTCGCTGGTTCAAGCCTCGGCTGGGTCAGTTGTTGTTTTTGTGTGGAGTTTGCATGTTCTGCCCGTGTAGGCATGGGTTTCCTCTGGGTGCTCCGGTTTCCCCCACAAGTCCAAACACATGCGGTACAGGTGAATTGGGAAGGCTCAATTGTCCGTAGTGTATGTGTGTGAATGAGTGTTTCCCAGTGTGTTTCTCATTCCGCGGTTCATTCCGCTGTGGTGACCCTTGATTAATAAAGGGACTAAGCAAGCAATAAAATGAATGGATGAATGAATATATATATATATATATATATATATATATATATATATATATATATAAAATCATAGCTATTAGAAAAAAATATTACTTTTTAATTTCTAAAATAATTAGAAAATAACTAAGTTTCTTTTGATTTCTGGATTTATTTATTTTTATTATTTATAATTATTTACAATTATTTTATTTTATTTAATGATGTTAATGTTAATGTTATCTAAAAAGGTCTGATAACATTTCTTCTGTAAATACTTTATAGAAAATAAAAATGTAGTCATTTAACAATCAAGGTTATTCCTGACGATTAAACATTGCTATTGCGTTGTCTAAAAATAAATAGAAATATGTCTAAAAAAATGAGAAAAAAAATTACAATTTTCCATCATCAATTTAAATTTGCACACTTAATATATTTCGATATTTAATTGATTTAATATATTTTAGACATTTAAATATTTAAAACATTCAAGTATTTTTAAAGCAGAGAGCATAAGAGATAAGTATCTGTGTGGTATTCACAGTTCAGCAGGAACCCTCATCTCCTCTGGCACCGGCTGCTTCATGAATCATTCATTTTTAATAGATTATGCAAATTCTCGTGCATAGAATCAACAAGATCAATAACTGTGGGCATTTTAATTGGGCTTGGAAAACATTTTAAGGATGAGTGTAATCTGTGTTTCTTTTCCGTTAAGGAAACTATTCATCTGCACACTGGATCTCAGCCGGAAGATAGCATGTTTTTTTCTTTTAACACAAAATATAATCAGTCAGGAATAGATTAACATTTACTGCTCAAACCAAAACTAGAGTATACATTTTACACTTTAATAACTTTAGCATTCTTTATTTACACTTTAATTTAAGTCAAATATAAACAACTTTTTGCTAGTTTTTTTTTTTTTTTTTTTTTTGCTGTTGTTGTTGCTGTTTTTGTCGTTGTTTTAATTTAATGTTTTATCACATTTTTAAATGTAAATATTTATGCATCATTTCTGGACATTATTGTTTTTATTTATTATTACTATTAACCACTGCAACTATCTTTATGTAACATCAAAATGAGAAATGTTTTGACAAAATTTGGGTCAATTATATACTAGATGGATGGGTGGGGGTGTTGGGGGTGGGATGTATTTTTGCATTTATTTATTTATTTATTTATTTATTTATTTTAATTATTTATTAATTTATTCATTCATTCATTCATTTATTCGTTTATTAGTTTTTATTTATTTATTTTTTTATTATTAATTTAATGAATTTATTTATTGTTTTTTTTTTTTTTGATAATTGTTTAAAATATACTGATACTCTTTGTATTCTTGCATTCTACATAATATTATGTATATTTTCAATATACATACTTATTAAAAAAAAAAAAAAACCTAAACCCAGCCATCATACACGGTAAAAAAAAGGACCTAGAGGAAACCCATGCCAATGCATCAAGAACATGCAAACTCCACACAGAAAAGCCAACTGACATATATATATAGTAATATATATATATATATATATATATATATATATATATATATAGTAATAAATACAAATTATTGTAAATAACAAAAGTTAAAGTTAATAGATTACATTTATGTTATTATATATATATATATATATATATATATATATATATATATATATATATATATATATATATATATATATATATATATATATATAATATAATTATTATAATAACAAGTGCTGTAAAATAATTAAATCATGATCCAGATGTTTGCATCTACAAAATGTGTAAATATTGTGCATATAAATAAATAAAAACACAAAAATTAAAAAACTTAAATATTTCCATAATTCATATTAGATATAAATATTGAATTGATAAATATAAATAAACATTTTCTAAAATATACACTGTAACACTGTATCCACACAACTGATTAAATTAAATTACCTTAATAGTTTTTCCAAATTTAAGTGTATTGAACATAAAACAATTAAGTTTTCCTCTAAAAACTCAGAACTTGAGTTGATTCCGCAAGTTTTAAATAAGTAGTTTAAACAAGTAGCAAAAATATTTGAGTCTATGCATCATTTTCTTTCAGCTTAGTCTCTATTTCAGGGGTCGCCACAGCGGAATGAACTGCCAACTGTTCCAGCATATGTTTTAGACAGTGAATGCCCTTCCAGCCACAACCCAGTACTGGGAAACACCCATACACTCTCATTCACACACAGTATACACTACAACCAATTTAGTTTCTTCAATGCCCCTTTAGCGCAGGTGTTTGGACTGGGGGAGAAACCAGAGCACCCGGAGGAAACCCACACCAGAACATGCAAACTCCACACAGAAATGCCACCTGACCCAGCTGGGACTCGACCCAGCGACCTTCTTGCTGTGAGGTGACAGTGCTAACCACTGAGCCACCATGCCACCTGAGTTGTAATGTAATATGTATTCATATAGTGCATTTATTGTGTATGGCCATACACCCAAAGCGCTTTACAATCATGAGGGGGGTCTCTCCACACCACCACCAGTGTGCAGCATCCACTTGGATGATGCGATGGCTGCCACAGGATAACGGCGCCAGTGCACTCACCACACACCAGCTATTGGTGGAGTGGAGAGACAGGGATAGAGCCAATTCGGTGGAAGGGGATGATTGGGAGGCCATGATCGTAAGGGCCGATAGAGGGACTTTGGCCAGGACACCGGGGTTACACCTCTTCTCTTTCACAAGAAGTGCCATGGAATTTTTTTTAATGACCACAGAGAGTCAGGACCTCGGTTTAACGTCTCATCCGAAAGACGGCGCTCACTGACAGTGTAGTGTCCCCTTCACTTTTACTGGGGCATTAGGACACACACAGACCACAGGTTGAGCGCCCCCTGCTGGCCTCACTAACACCACTTCCAACAGCAACCTAGTGTTCCCTAGTGGTCTCCCATCCAGGTACTGACCAGGCTCGGCCCGCCTTAGCTTCAGTGAGTAACCGGTCATGGGCTGCAGGGTGACATGGCTGTGATATATATATATATATATATATATATATATATATATATATATATATATATATATATATATATATATATATATATATATATATACATACACACACACACACACACATGTATACGTAGAATATACTGATCCAGCACTACTTATGAAAAAGCTCTGCTGAACTTTTTGGAGTGTGATGGAACATGCAATAATTTGTAACCTTAAAGTAAGCAATAGTTTCTCTCTCCATGTCTGCATCTGAGGGCACCACGCTTCTAGTCACACAAATTAATGCTTATTCCATCTTCACACACACAAAAAAAAAGCGAACTAACCTTTGAGCACACATTTGATAACAAACGACTTTCACCGTGCATCCAGGGAATTAGGGCAATTTGGCTCTCCAAACATCCTTTGCTTAGTTGTAATTAATTAGGGTGCCGTGTTTTTTTGGCTTGTGATAAATTGCTGCATCCTGAATGTAGAAAATAGAGGTCAAACGTTTCCCGTAGCCTCACTGTCGGAACATTAAGGTGTCCCTGTCGTGGACAATGTAATACAGACATGTTGAAGCAAGTGTTTGCACTCCAGCCTTCCGCTTATTTGAGATAATCCTAAGGTCACCCTGGTTTTCAGTACAGCGCTTCGGACAAATTGAATAAGTGATGGGTGTTTCTTGCATGTTGACGGATTATTGAGGCAGGTAACATGCGTTTGTTCTAGTCATGCAATTTATAAAAAAATATATACAGTAAAGTCATTCAGAAATTATTCACCCATTTGTGGTTTGTTTTCTTTTTCAAATATTTCCCAAGTGATGTTTAACAGAGCAAGACGTTTTTCACAGTATTTCCTATAGTATTTTTTTCTGCAGGAGAAAGTCTTATTAATTTTACTTCGGCAAGAATAAAAGCTGTTTTTTTTAACCATTTTATGGTCAATAATATTAGCCCCCTTATTTTTATTTTTATTGTTTACATAACAAACATCTGTTATGCAATGACTTGCCTAATTACCCTATTTAACCTGGTTAAGGCTTTACATTGCAATAGACTGATTTCATGCAGCTGCCATTATTAAGAGCGAAAACGAGGCTGCGGTGGGAAGAAACCTGGAAGTACCACTTAGAGTTCATTCATTCATTCATTTTCTTGTCGGCTTAGTCCATTTATTAATCCGGGGTCGCCACAGCGGAGTGAACCGCCAACTTATCCAGCTAGTTTTTACGCAGCGGATGCCCTTCCAGCCGCAACCCATCTCTGGGAAACAACACACACATTCACACACACACACACTCATACACTACGGACAATTTAGCCTACCCAATTCACCTGTACCGCATGTCTTTGGACTGTGGGGGAAACCGGAGCACCCGGAGGAAACCCACGCGAAGGCAGGGAGAACGTTCAAACTCCACACAGAAACGCCAACTGAGCCGAGGTTGGAACCAGCGACCTACCTACTGCGTCACTGCCTCGCCCTCGCTTAGAGTTACACATAGATATTTACATTAGATGTTGCCTGCCCTGTTGTTGTCTATTGGAAGGAATGTGTCAATAGAGCCGCCATGTTAGTACAGGGTAGCACTCCATTGAAATGAATGCCAGACCAATGTGCAGTGGAGGACTGTGGCCATCCAGAGCCAGAGAAATACACAAATTTGCATATATCTATAAGCAAAATAATATTACATCAAAAGAAAAAATCAAGATTATATTGCTTACCCCATTGGCAGATTATTTTGCTTGTTTTAAGGAAAAACTCAATTATTATTGGCATATTATTTCTCAAAACGAGACGGTATGTTTTGCTTGTCTTGAAAATGCTTCTTGATATAAGAAATTTTTAAATATTTAGACTAGAAACAAGAAATAAATCTAAGCAAGAAACACATTTTTTGCAGTGCATAAATTAAATATATTTAATTAAATATTAAACTAAATATATTTATAAATATGTTTTGTCACAGCAGAAACAGCACTGTAAAAAATGATTGTCTAACCTTTTGCCTCATATCTAATCCAAATATCTACAAATTCTCAAACCGAAAAGCATTTTCTATAGACTAGTAAAAAATATTTAATTTTCTAAATAAAAATAAATAAAATAAAAATAAATAAAAAATAAATAAATAATAAATAAAAATGAAGGGAGTTTTTCCTAAAAATATGCACAATAATCTGTCAGTGAGGTAAATAAAATGTTCACACTTTAAATTACAATAAGGTTTCATTAGTAATGTTAGTTAACAAAAAAAATATCTGATCAATAGGTCATGACAACATATGTTTTTAGTTAATTGTAACTTATTAAGTTAATCATGTTCCAACTTATTTTTATGAGTTACACAAGCTGTTTTAAGTCAGTTTAACATAACGTAAGTTCAAATAATTTGATTAAGCTTAAAAGTTTAAGTCAATCAGTATTTTTACAGCACTGTTGTGTAATTATGAAATATAC
This sequence comes from Danio rerio, assembly GCF_052040795.2. Lineage (NCBI taxonomy): Eukaryota > Metazoa > Chordata > Actinopteri > Cypriniformes > Danionidae > Danio > Danio rerio. The sequence continues at coordinate 48,441,544 of NC_141032.1, read as the reverse complement.
TTGCATTTATTAATCATAGTTCAACATTTATTATTAACATCCCGATGCATTAACTAACATTAATTAATACAACCTTACTTTAAAGTTTTAGTACAGACTGAGGGCGACACAGGGGATCAGTGGTTAGCACTTTGGCCTTACAGCAAGAAGGTCGCTAGTTCGAGTTTAGGCTGGGTTGGTGTTTCTTGTGAGTTTGCATGCTCTCCCTGTGTTGGCGTGGGTTTCTTCCGGGTGTTCTGGATTCCCCCATATTACTGTATGAGTGTGTATGGGTGTTTCCCAATATTGTGTTGCAATCAAAAGGGCATCCGCTGTGTAAAACATATGCTGGATAAGTTGGCGGTTCATTCCACTGTGGCGACCCCTGATGAATAAAGAGGAGAAGCTGAAGAAAAATGAATGAATGAATAAATTTCAGATTGAGAACCAGATTATTTTATTAAGCCTCTGGCAGATATGCTTATAAGGAAAACTCACGTTTAACTTTGACTTATTATTTCTGAAAATTAAACAATGCTTGTTTTACTTGTCTAGAAAATGCTTCTTGGTTGAAGGATTTGTAGGTATCTAGACTAGAAACTTCTTTTTTCAGTGAAGCTTCCACAGTTTAGTGTGTTTTTTCTGTCTGTTGGGAAAGCATACTGGTCCACACAGGATTACACTGGGCTTTGATGGACACGGTCCTGCTCATTAGAATTGAACTGGTGGCCAAGTTTCCCCCCAGCGTCCCCAGTAAAAGCTCCCAGCCCCCCTTTTCTTGAACAAAAACATTAGTCTGTGAGGGGTGTCAGGCTTCAGCGCTCGGCTGGGTCCAGGCTTCATGTTGTTGGGTAGGACAGCCAAGCGTCAGCCCCAATTACTGCTCTGAATGTGGAGCTTTTTACTGCTATAAGAGACATTGAGTGTTTCGCGGAGGCCAGTATGAACCGCTCACTTTGACCCAGGCTTACATCTGTTCTCTGTTCTGACCTCGAAAGGACAAGAATAAATCCATTGACACACAGCGTTAGCTTTTTATGGAAAATACGTTGCAGCGTTTCTGTCACAGAGAATTTTGCAGGACCAAACTTGAATTCAGTGCTAATTAAATGTCATGCACCAGTCAGATTTAAAATACTTTCACAGTAAAAAGAAGGAATAAAATGTTATACAAAATGTATCAACACATAAACCAATCCATGAATACATTCAGAATTTTAATAGGAACAAAACTATTAAGTTTAGTGTATGTATAAAATGCAGCTGAAGTCTAAACTAATGTTGTGAATGAGACCTCAGTACATTGAAATCTATAGGCACAAATACAGTTAAAGTCCGAATTATTAAACCGCCTTTGAATCATTATTTATTTTTTAAATATTTTACCAAATGATGTTTGACCGAGAAAGCAAATTTTCACAGTATGTCTGATAATATTATATATATAATATTTCTTCTAGAGAAAATCTTATTTGTTTTATTTTGGCTAGAATAAAAGCAGTTTTTAATAAAAAAAAAATAAATAAACATTTTAAGGTCAAAATTATAAACCCCTTTAAGCTATATTTTCAATCATCTACAGAACAAACCATAATTATACAATAACTTGCCTAATTACCCTAACCTGCCTAGTTAACCTGACTAACCTAGTTAAGCCTTTAAATGTCACTTTAAGCTGTATAGAAGTGTCTTGAAGAATATCTAGTCTAATATTATTTACCGTCATCATGGCAAAGATAAAATAAATCAGTTATTAGAAAAGAAATCAGTTATTAGCTATTATGATTAGAAATGTGTTTAAAAAAATCTTCCCTCTGTTAAACAGAAATTGGGGAAAATAAACAGGGGGGTAATAATTCTGACTTTAACTGTAGACAAAGCACTATAAATTTGACATGAGGTGCTTTCTGGCAGATTTCTTTTCCACTTGCTTAAATCAGCTTCAAATCTTTAAATCTTGCTTAAATAAAAGTAGAAAATTGTGAGGTCCCACTTTATATTAAGTGGCCTTAACTAATATGTACTTATAGTTTGTTACAATGTACTTATTGTGTAAATACATGTATTTACTGTGTACTTATGCTTGATTAAATACCTGTATGTAATTACATCTGTACTTAACTTCTGTAATTACATATGTAAATATACTGTTGACCATCCCTTACACCTTTACCCACCCTTAAACCTACCCATACCACCAAACCTGTCCATAACCCAACCCCTATCCCATCTCAAGAGCACCACAAGTGTTCTCAAATACATTAGGAACACAGTAAGTACATTGTATTTATTTTTTGATGTAAGTACATAGTGGTTAAGGACACTTAAAATAAAGTGGGACCAATTGGCATTATTTTAAATTTTCTTCATTTTCCTTCGTTTAGTCCCTTTATGCATTAAGGGTTGCAACAGTAGAATGAACAACCAACTTTTCAAGCAAATGTTTTACACAGCGGATGCCCTTCCAGCTGCAACCAAGTACTGGGAAACACCCATACACACTCATTCACACACATACACTACGGCCAATTTAGTTTAGTCAATTCACCTTCAGCGTTTAGATTGTGGGGGAAACCAGAGCAGGGAACCCACGTCAACACGGGGAGAACAGGTGTGAGGTGACGACTCTAACCACTGAGCCACCATGCTGCACGTGAAAAAATATTTATAATATAAAGATAACTCATAAATAGTTACGATTTTCTACTTTTATTGCAAATCTTGCAGTCTTTTAAAAATTGTTTTAAACTAGTGGAATTTTTTGAATGAAAACACATTTAGTGTACATTTTACTGTGCTTTTTGTGTTAATAAATTTCAGTCAAACTGAGGTCCTTTTCACAAAACAATTTTTTTAATGACTTCAGCTGCTCTTAAATATACACTAAACTTCATCGTTATGTTTCTATCGATATTCTGAATGTCTTTATGGAGAGGTTTGTTTATGTGAATTTTTATAATGTTTTATTACTAATGGCATAATAAAATGTTTTGTGTCTGCATTTTAAAGGTGCAGTAGGTGATCTTACACAATGCTAACAGCTTCGCATAAATCTCTGAATCACAGTCCCTCCCCTGCCGTCTACAGCCACCCCTCCTTAAATAGCAAGCCAAACTGACATGCGATTTCAGTGCGAATATTTAGAGTTGCATGGTAAACAATATAGGGAGAGAATATGCGGAGTAGCGGTATTTACTTGTGTTTTGTTGTTAAACTAATTAAAATCTACATCATCGATGCTGTAAGAGGACCTTATGAAACTGAAAATAGTCTTATCAGTCTTTCATCGGAAGATTTTAGTGGCTGAACAGCACTTCTGTCAAGATATAACACATTTGTAACATCAACATCTAACATTACATCAGCTCTGCGTGAAGTTAAAACAGTGTAAAAACAGAACATTATCGGTCTAAGAGAAAGCCATTGTCATCTTTTCTCCAGCGTGCAAAGGTAACTCCAATATTGATTCAGGTTTTTAAAAAGTTTAGATTCAGCAGGTTTTGATCAATCGTGGGCATGCTCTCTCTCGTGAACATGCAGCGGTTGGCGGAGCTGTGTACAAACGTCTGCACAGTTGTTCAAATCTGCATTTGCTGACAGACAGATTGGGCTACTTATCGGAATTATGAGAGATGTTGGTCTGACTCTATTTAATTGGATGAACATTTTTTAGTTTTATGCCTTACCCAAAATATAAAAATACATATAAACACATTTAGATCAAATACTGTAATCATTACTATTAGACTGCGAGGAGACTTTGAACCAGCACAACAAAAACTGCTTCTGAAGACGATCACCTACTGCACCTTTAAGAGCGTTTTCTAATTTATAAAGTAAAGATGTCCAAAATATTTTCAGTGAAACCCTTTACATTTAACATGTCAATAAAATAAAACAAGAATTTAGAACCCTGCTTTTATCCAATGTCCAGGATTTATTTCCAAACTGCATATACATATATATATATATATATATATATATATATATATATATATATATATATATATATATATATATATATATATATATATATATATATTTTTTTTTTTTTTTTTAAATAATATATTTTAGATTATATATATATATATATATATATATATATATATATATATATATATATATATATATATATATATATATATATATATATATATTGCTATATTTCTGCAATACGTTTTAAATGCAGTCCTGAGCTGATTGATGATCGACAGTAAAGTAAGTGTGGTGTGTTTGTGTGTGTTTGTGTGTGTGTGTGTGTGTGTGTGTGTGTGTGTTTGTGTGTGTGTGTGTTTGTAGGGCGAGATATGGCCAACACAACCTTACCTGGATATCCACCTCACGTCCCTCCAACAGGGCAGGGCAGCTATCCCACATCCACACTGGCTGGAATGGTTCCTGGTGAGTATCTGCAAATAAAATGTACAATAATAAGAAGTTTTGTTGTCCCACAGCTGCTAAAAAGAATAGTTTACCCTATTTTTTTCACTTACTCGTTATTTACTCTCCATCAAGTGGTTTCAAACCATTATGAGTTTCTTTCTTCTGTTGAACACTAAAGAAGACATCATATATTAACAATACTTTCCAAACAACCACCAAGGAATTGAGTGGTCATCATCATAAAACCAGTTACCATCGTTTTTTTATTTAAATTTTTATTTAGAAAAGTCAAAGTTTGTTGTTAATTACCAGCACAAATTGTTCATTAAAATAATGTGTGGCCAATAATGAATATACTGGGCATACATGGTGACATCTAAGAGCTAATTTTGCTAATTGAGGCTATGAATAAAATCATTATTTCTGCAAAAAGTTTAAAATAAAAAACAAAACTGTTTTGAAACTAGTCAAAGATGAGCAAATGTTGACAGGATTTTCAGTTTTGGGTGAACTGTCCCTTTAAGATACTCATTTACTGTAAAACACAATGAGAGGATAAACATTTACGTTAATTAGATGCATTAAAATAGCTGCAAAAGAAGTGTAACCATTCATTCATTCATTTTCTTGTTAGCTTAGTCCATTTATTAATCTGGGGTCGCCACAGCAGAATGAACCGCCAACTTATCCAGCACGTTTTTATGTAGCGGATGCCCTTCCAGCTTTAACTCATCTCAACATCCACAAACACTCATTCAAACACACTCATACACTAAGGACAATTTAGCCTACCCAATTCACCTGTACTGCATGTCTCAGGACTGTGGGGGAAACCGGAGCACTCGGAGGAAACCCACGCGAACGCAGGGAGAACATGCAAACTCCACACAGAAACGCCAACTGAGCCGAGGATCGAACCAGCGACCTTGAAGTGTAACCAATAATCTTTAATTTAGTAAAAAGAAATGGGCAGCACGGTGGCACAGTAGGTAGCACAATCACAGCAAGAAGGTCGCTGGGTCAGTTGGCGTTTCTGTGTGGAGTTTGCATGTTCTACCAGTGTTGGCGTGGGTTTCCTCCAGGTGCTCTGGTTTCACCCACAGTCCAAACACATGGGCTATAGGGGAATTGGGTGGGATAAATTGTCCGTAGTGTATGTGTGTGAATGAGAGTGTATGGGTGTTTACCAGTACTGGGTTGCAGCTGGAAGGGCATCCGCTACATAAAACATATGCCGGATAAGTTGGCGGTTCATTCCACTGTGGCGACACCAGATTAATAAAGGGATTCACCTGAAAAGAAAATGAAGGAATGAATGAATATGTAGTTCAGAGTGTGCCTCACACAAGTGAGTGGACTTGACAAACCACCTGTAGTAAACGCATTCTTCCATCTCTCTGACACTTTATCAGAGACTTGCACCAGACATTATAAAACATTGCACATTTATAAAGTGTGCATCGCACATAGGTGAGTGGGCTTGACCTGTAGAAACACTCTTCTCTCTATGAAAAGACACTCTTCCTTAATCTAGAGCTTAATTCTCTGAGTACAAACAGTTGCTTTGTATAATTAGCACTTGTTGTGTGTATTGCCTCTTCTTGTTGAATCACTGAATGCTTCTTCATTGGACAAAAGAGTCTGCTAAATGACTAAATGTGAATGTATTTAATCTTATTGTTTCTGCATGTGTTTGTTTACTGCTAGACCAGGGGTCCGTTCTTCGTACCTCGCTTAAATGATCTAAGATTATTTGGCAGATCCTGGATCTTTTCATCTTGATAACTGATCTCTCGCTAATTTGGTTCTTCAAACAAGTTCGCGAATCAGATTAGAATGTCTGGATGAACTGATCTGAGATCGCTGTGTGTGTTGTGAAGGACAGATCTATCGATCCTCGAAATCATGATCAGCAATGCAACGATTGGCTGACGGCACAGCAGCGTAATGACATCATCTGATTAATATTTAATTATCCATGTGAGCAAAATTACATCAAATTAGCAGTGAACGGTTTGTTAAATATGACACGCAATAACCTTCCACATTTGTTGTGGCCTGCAGGCTTTACTCTTTCATGTGTCAAGACAAGAGTATTCATCATGCATTTCAATGCAAATCAATGTATTTAGTTCTACATTTAGAAAATATTTTCTTCATTATAGTAGCCGTTTTTTAATCGGTGTAAAGAATAACTGGATGTTTACAAAAGCATTTTCATATTGGTAAAGGCGTCTGCAACTTTTGTGAAGCATCAAATCACCAGCATATTAACTATCAAAACATGTTTATGACTGCATAAATGTATTATTGCTTTAAAAAAAAAATTCTATTATACACAATTTGTACTAAAGCGATCTAAAAAGTTCATATCAATAAGTTTTCTCTTTGCACCAGATGGAAGTCTTTGTATTTTCATTTCGAGGGTGCAGGTTCCATACATTTTATTAATATGTATAACTTTATTTATTTTATTAATGACTATAACTTTATATATATATATAGTTTAAAAGTATGTACCATTTTCCCAAGTGTATAAAACTACTACTGTAAGAAAATATCAGAATTCGGTACATACTTTCTCTATTATCTTTGCTTGAACTGAGCCGATCTAATCCTGTTTATATGAATTGAACCTGCTCCCGATCAGGTTTGACCTAGCAGAACTGTTGCCATGACAACAACTCTCGGATCAGCTTTAAAGAACGAAACGATCCTGGATCGTGTCAAATCGTCAATATCCAAATCCAGCTAACTGAATAATCCACGTACGAAGAACGGACCCCTGCTGTAGGCATGCAGAACCTCCTGTTTTGTTGAGTTGTTTTATTCTTAGTAGTCCTTCATTGTCTTGCAAAAAATAAAATAAATAAAAATGATGACATATATATTAAACCACAATACAAGCAAGCATTTTTAACATAAAAAACACACACAATCGAACTTCTTTACGCTTATATTTACAAGCAAACCATCTACAGACTCAATAAAAGAAGTCCCGTGGTTTTTACAGCAGTCTGGAGAAGTTCATACAGTGTGAATGCAGGAAACCTTTAACTTTACACCATCAAACCTCCATTGACTAAAGAATGAACTTCTCTAACAGGCGTTTTGTGGCCACCGAGCTCAAACTAACTGGTAAAATGTGGTTCGATCTTGCATTATTTTTAGCAGCTGCAGGTAATAAGAGTTGAAGAAGCAGCTCTCTTCAAAGCCGCTGCTTCTGAGAGAGATTTAATGCACATCCCTCAGCCAGCGCATATAAAAACACCTCTTTATTATGCCATAAAAGAAAAAACAGCGGCGGACCAACATTGTTCAGCACAGCGCTCTCGCTTTATTCCCACACAATCAATTTCCACAACAGAGAATAGAAGCTTTGAAAAATATAGATGGACATACAGCAGGGCAATGTGGGAATCGTCAATATTTTGACATTTTCTGCACAACTTTGAGGTTTTATGAACTCCCAAAGCTACAGCAAAAGTGTTGGCGCATTATTTTAATCTGCATGCGTGTGTGTGTGTTGCGTTTCAGGGAGCGAATTTTCAGGGAATCCCTACAGCCATCCACAGTACACCACCTACAATGAAGCCTGGAGATTCAGCAACCCAGCAATACTGAGTGAGTGTCCCCAGACATCCGTCTATTGCCAAACATTTACCATAGTAATTATAGCTTCACTTTAAACATATGTACAAACTTTAAAAAAGTATGTTTACTGCATTTAAAATAAGCTGAAACTATATTATTCTTGAGTTTTTTTGTGGGACAACATAGTAGTTTTATGTTCAATCCATATGAATTTGTAAAAACTAATAGGTTAGCTTAATTTTGTCATGTTGTCCCAACACAAATCGATTGTGTCAAACCCAGCATTTTTTACAATGCAGGGTGCTTTTCTACAATAAAATTGTTTTGTGCTAGACACCACTATTGTTTCATATTTAATACTTTGTTAGGTATATATAATACATAAATAGCTATTTAAATGTGTATAATATATATATATATATATATATATATATATATATATATATATATATATATATATATATATATATATATATATATATATATATATATATATATATATATATATACAGTTGAAGTCAGAATTATTAGCCCCCTTCAATTTTATTTCTTCTTTTTTAAATATTTTCCAAATAATGTTTAACAGAGCAAGGACATTTTCACAGTATGTCTGATAATATTTTTTCTTCAGGAGAAAGTCTCTTTTGTTTTATTTTGGCAAGATTAAAAGCAGTTTTACATTTTTTAAACACAATTTTAGGAACAAAATTATTAGCCCCATTAAGCTATATTTTTTCTCGATAATCTACAGAACAAACCATCGTTATACAATAACTTGCCTAAATACTCTAACCTGCCTAATTAACCTAGTTAACCTAGTTAAGCCTTTAAATGTCACTTTAAGCTGTATAGAAGTGTCTTGATTAATATCTAGTCAAAAATTATTTACAGTCATCATGGCAAAGATAAAATAAATCAGTTATTAAAAATGAGTTATTAAAACTATTATGATTAGAAATGTGTTGAAAAAAAAATTGCTTTGTACATTGGTGCAAAATGTGTTGAAACAGAAATTGGGGAAAAAATAAACAAGCGGTCTAAAAATTCTGGGGGCTTATAATTCTGACTTCAACTGTATGTATATATATATATATATATATATATATATACACACACACACAATATTATATTATTAATATAATAATGTAATGCATAAATATGTATAATTTTTCAAATCAAACATCAGAAAAAAAAGAAACATGCTAATTTAGAGCAAAAAGTTGATTGTTCAAACTAATATTTTTACTATACTTTGTGGTTTAATTTTTTTTCTTTCTGAAAATATCACTTTCTTAACATACAATTTTATTTTGACCAATTTTTATTTTATGCATTATGTGGTCTTTATTTTATTAATAAAATCTGTACCATTAATCATATTTATCCCTGTGCTTTTAAATCAAAGAAGTCCAAAATAGGGCCCACTGGCCTAAGTATCCTTTAATTTGGCACTCCATCACACATGAGACAAGAGTGATGGGGAGGGTTGGCCGAATGCCTTTAACAGAGATCGTAATTTCTAAATTAACAATTCTTTTTTTGTTTGTTTTATTTCTGAGCTACAAAAAATGCTGTAAATGAATCTGATTTTGGGGCGTCACAGTGGCGCAGTAGGTAGTGCTGACGCCTTACAGCAAGAAGGTCGCTGGTTCGAGCCTCGGCTGGGTCAGTTGGCATTTCTGTGTGGAGTTTGCATGTTCTCCTTGTGCTCGCCAGGGTTTCCCCCAATTTCCCCCACAGTCCAAAGACATGCGGTACAGGTAAATTGGGTAGGCTTAATTGTCCGTAGTGTATGTGTGCGTGTTTGAATGAGTGTGTGTGGATGTTTCCCAAAGATGGGTTGTGGCTGAAAGGGCATCTGCTGCGTAAAAACATGCTGGTGGTTCATTAATAAAGGGAATAAGCTGAAAAGAATGAATCTGATTTTTACACAATACTGTCACTCAATGGATAGAGGACAATGCAGAACACATTGGCAAGCAAATCAAGGCCAAAAACAAGTGTACCTTGACTAGTGTGACTCCGTTCTGTTATAAATTGGATTTTTTTTTTTTTTTTACTATAGTAAGTTCATTATAAAATGTATAAATATGTACTGCATTAGATAATATAAAACAATGTTTTCTAGTTATTTTTGAATATTAAATAAATTAGTAAATCACCAAGAGCAACTTTAATAAATTTTGCCATATTTAGCTTCGACCCACAGCGCTCAATCAAGTTTGGTTTTTGGGCCTTCATATGAAAAAGCACCCGTGATTTAAATATTTGCGAATATTTCAGTGAACAAACTAAATATGCTGTAAGCATTTGAATATTTGCTGAAGTGACAATATTATATTTTTGTACTCTTAAACAACACAAATATAAAAACAGCAGAAAGTAATTGATTTAACTGATTTTCCAGTCATTTACGTACTCAGTTCAGTTTGTTTTGCTTGTAGTTTTACTATTGTGCTATAGGCCAAAACAACTGTTGGTATCAAAATCCATTAGTAAAAATGTTGATCAAATCAAAACTATGAAGCATCGAAAAACAATTATGCATTTAATAAATTAAAATGCGGTCAAGGTGTATTGAAATGGTACATTCCTTTCTTATTAACTTTCAGGTTCCCCCTATTATTATAGTGCATCCAGAGGCTCCGCCCCCCCAACTGCTGCCACTGCCTATGACCGCCACTAGTTACCATGCCAACCAAATGACCAGACACGCCCACCAACTCGGACTTCATATTCTGCCAGTGTGAGCAGAGCAGCTGATTGGACACATGTGGTCACATGATGAAGAACAGACCAATCGGGAACAGAAACAACTTCCGACGACAATTCGGCCAATCACGCGAGCTTCCACACTTGAGGAGAAAAACTGATAAATGAACTATACATGTATATCTATGGTAAATATGGTTTTTAAAACAATCTATGGGATAAACATCTGCTTTTATAATACTTTTGTATTTTGTTTTCGCATTCATTTTGATGGGTATTCATATTTAAAAAGTGGTGCTGGTGTTCGGATATACACTGAAATGAAGCTTTGGGCATTTTCATAACCATAACGTGTGTTTATACTGTAAAATAAATGCATTTACAGCATCTGAAGTGTAAATGCTATTATAAATGTGTCATAAATAGAGAAACCCACCTATTCTGTTAAATTTATTAGTTAAATGTTTAACGCAATGATCAAGTTACCGTATTTGACTAAAAGATTTGGTCAAAACAATTCAGCATTTTTTTATTTGCACAGTTTTTCAAAGTAAGAACATTTACAGATGCTGTAAAAGTCTTTCAGTCTCTATCCAAATACATTCATTTGGCCACTTTATTAATAAATATCTACACAAATAATGGGTTAGACACTGACATGAACAATATCAAGCTTTGGGCATGTTCATGAATATAAAGTGTGTTTACAGTTTAAACTATTTTAAGGGTAAATGCTATGAACACTCAAATATGGACAAACCCAACTGATGGGTTATATTTGTAGTTTAATTTGTGACCCTGGAGCACAAAACCAGTCAAACATTTCACAGGTATAAATTTGGTAATAAGGAAAAATATTTTAGATGGGTCAAAATAATAGATTTTTAATGCCAAAAATCATCACGATATAAAGTAAAGATCATGTACCATGAATATTATTCGCAAATTTCCAACTCTAAATATATATATATATATATATATATATATATATATATATATATATATATATATATATATATATATATATATATATATATAAAAATTTTTTTTCAATTTCTTGTAGTTGTATCTCAAACAAATATGATCTTATCTTATCAGAAGAAAGTATACATCAATGGAAAGCTTATTTATCATGCTTGCAAGTGATAAGTAAATCTGAATTACATCAAATTGACACTTATTGTTATGTATTCTCAAATTTGTCCATATTTGACTCCAAATTGTGTAAAAAAAAAAAAAAAAAAAACAACAACAAAAAACTGCATGTTCTAAGAAATTTAACGTTATTTGATATTCAAATTGGGTAAAATATGGAGAGACCCAAACAATGACAATTTGATCATATAAACACAATTAAAAAAAAATTACTTCAAACTGCTAACAAAAAGATGCTTATTTAGAAAAGGCTAAATATTTTTTTATTTGTTTAATTAATTTGTTTATTTAATTAATTTGTTTATTTTCTATTTTTAATTGAACTATTTCACAAAATTTTGCTTTATTAATATATCTTTTAAAAATTTGGTCATATAGAATAATTAAAAAATAATAATCCAGCAGTTGGTCTGTATTACACACATAATTGGATTGATATCTACATATGTAAGAGCATTTATACCTATATATATATATATATATATATATATATATATATATATATATATATATATATATATATATATATATATATATATATATATGTTTCAGTGTTTACCCAAATACATAAAAGCATCCATTTTTTTGTGAATACCTACAATACGAACACAATGAACCTGGGTCAATGCTTTCAAACGCATGGTTGTAGATTCTCCTTACAGGTTTCGCTCTCGGTGTGTGTGTGTGTGTGTGTGTGTGTGTGTCTCTGAAAAGCAGTAAAACAACTCTAAACTTTATGCTCAATGCACAGTAAAAACAATGTGAACAGTATGCTCAAACTCAGCATGGAGAAATCAACAGAAACTCGGCCTTCTTTTCCCTCTGGACGCCACTTCTGTGAGAAACAATCAGACACGAACAAGAGAAAAAAATAAACGAGGAGATAAACTGACCTGCTGCTGAGGCCAGATTTGATTCTAAGTGGAAGACGCCTTTTTGTATGTGGTTTTTATAAAGACAGAGGCATCAGTGTGCATGGATTGTTTTCATTCATTATGCAGTTCTTTTTTTAAATGTGTTTATATCATTAATTTCTCAAGGGGGGGTTCAGTAAGTGTTAGCACTGATCGCATGATGCTGATTCTCTAAAATATCAAAATCAGGAGTTTTTCAGGTGATCAGCAAATGAGAAATGCTGATTCACTTTCACACTACTTGAAGGGGGTGTTTATAAGACATAATCAGGACATGGCACGTTATGAATATGAATGAGATTTTATGCATGCTTATGAGTGCTTATGCTTATCGATGGTCATTCGATTCGTAATTTTGAATGCGAAGAAGACATTGTTTCAGATTTGTTTGTTATGACAACATGACATTATCTAGATAACAAAACTTGTCATAAATCTGTCATAAACATGAATGTCTTAAGGACATTATAAATGTGTCAGGAATGTTATAACACCTTCATTAATATTTTTCTTGACCTCAAGTTATCATTAGGGATGGCTGATGTAAAACTGAGCTGACGAAAGTTATTCGAAACACTCAGTTCATGACTAAAGCGATTCAAAACACATTGGTCACGTGACTAAAGCGATTTGAAACACCTAGGTCATGTGACTAAAGTGATTCTAAACACCCAGGTCACGTAACTAAATCAATTGAAAACTCCCAGGTCACACACTAAAGCGATTCAAAACACCCAGGTCATGTGACTAAAGCGATTCAAAACACCTTGGTCACATGACTAAAGCAATCTGAAAAACCCAGGTCACGTGACTAAAGGGATTTGAAACATTTAGGTCACGTCACTAAAGCAATTCAAAGCACCAAGGTCATGTGACTAAAGTGATTCGAAACCCCCGGGTCACGTCACTAAATCAATTCGAAACACCCAGGTCACACACTAAAGCGATTCAAAAACACCCAGGTCATGTGACTAAAGCCATTCGAAAGACCTAGGTCACGTGTCTAAGGTGATTCGAAACATGCTGGTCACATGACAAAAGCGATTCAAAAAACCTTGGTCACGTGTCTAAAGCGATCTGAAAAACCCAAGTCACCTGACTAAAGTGATTTTAAACACCCAGGTCATGTGACTAAAGCAATTCGAAACATGCAGGTCATGTGACTAAAGTGATTTGAAACACCTACGTCACAAGACTAAGTCGATCACACCAAACGCTCATTTACATTCCAAAAACGCGAGGTTGCACCGCACCAAATTTTTGTTGACAAGAAAAAAATGAGCACAGTGCGCTTTATGTCGATAGGCAACGACTGAATCAGCTGGGTATTGTTCGAGAGTGTTGCTGTTGACATCAATAGAATTTTAATAATTACAAATATTGTGATTTTCTTTATTTGTGAAGTCATACAGCTCTGGATAACCCAAAACAGCAATCCCGACAAATACTCAATGTATTTTAATCTTGTTTATTTTTATGACCAAAACAAGACATATTTATTCACAAAGTGTTTATTTGGATGTCACACCTAATGTAAAACAAAACACGTCACAAGAACAGAGCGTTTAAAAACTCAATAGCTGCATCCCCTAGACTCGAACCCATTATCTCTGCATGCTCTGCATGTCTGGAACTCTCACCGCTCCACTAAATCACTTTCCACTAAACCTCAATTCCACAACGTGGGGTATAATTCCTTAATTTGCGTAACTGTTTTTGTGCTGAAGCTATTCCAGAGCAATACATAAAAAAATGACCACTAGGTGTCACTGTAGAGACGGTTTCAAAACGTTTCGAAGTTTCGACACATTTGCTTCGACTGTTTCATGAAGCCTCGCTCTGCCCACTACTACTTGTCATTAAATTGTATTCAAATAATAATGACGCTGTTATAAAATTATTTGTCAGAGTACTGATGCTTTTAATGAGAAAAATTAAAGACAAATTAATTAGTTCCACTGAAAAAAGTGATCTGAAAAATATTCATGACAACTATATCGTAACAATCATGTTTATGACAGACTTATGACAAGTTTTGCAGACTTGATAATGTCCAGTCGTCGTGACAAAGACTGATAAATTTGTTTGTGAAGTTCATCTCATCAACAATGTCATCTTTGCAAGTAAAACGACAAAACTGAGTGACTGAGACTCGGATTTACTAAATATCTTTAAGGCTTGCAAACAATTTATATGGGCTGAATTTTAACAAACAAATTAAATGTAGGTGACGTAGTGGCGCAGTAGGTAGTGCTGTCGTCTCACAGCAAGAAGGTCGCTGGTTCAAACCTCGGCTCAGATGGCATTTCTGTGTGGAGTTTGCATGTTCTCCCTGAGTTCGCGTGGGTTTCCTCCAGGTGCTCCGATTTACCCCACAGTCCAAAGACATGCGGTACAGGTGAATTGGGTAGGCTAAATTGTCCATAGTGTATGAGTGTGTGTGTGTGTGTGTGTGTGTGTGTGTGTGTGTGTGTGTGTGTGTGGATGTTTCCCAAAGATATGTTGCAGCTGGAAGGGCTCCGCTGCGTAAAAACGTGCTGGATAAGTTGGCGGTTCATTCCGCTGTGGCGACCCCGGATTAATAAAGGGACTAAGCCGACAAGAAAATTAATGAATGAATTATATGTAGTAATGTTAACCTTAGTTTGTTTAAATTCAGCCTATATAAATTGTTTGTAACCACAACCTTTAAAAAAAGTAGTAAATCCAACAAATGTTTTAAATATGCATTAAATCTCATTTACATTCACGTAATGTTACTTTATGACTATGAAAATTACATGACAGTCTTATAAGCACTCCCTTTAAGTAAAGTAAAATGTTACGCAGAAGCATTTTAGTGAATTCACCCCTTAAGGCTATTGCTTTCTTTGCACTATAGGTTGTGCTCTTTACGAGATCTCCTCAGTCTTGATTGAACAAACAGCGAACGTATTCAGTCTTCAATCAGATTGGATGCATTTCAGATTTTTGAGAAGAAATAAACATGTACTACTGATCAGACAAAGCACTTAAACCTCTAAATGTGTTTACAGAGTATGTAGCAGCTGTTCAGCTCATCAACAGATGGGTCGGTCACTGGTTATCGGCTTTACCATTTACTTTACAGAACTCAAAGCATTTTGGGATCATCAAGCTGTTTCAATAATGCAAAAATAAAAAGGTTTGTTTGACGCTTTACGACAAGTGCAATTCAGCAAAGCATCCTTCATAATCACGTACTGTAAACTCAAACTACTGCAGTTCTATCGTATACGTTACAGTTGAGAGAATGTACTTGTGTCACATTTGCCAAAGACTTTTTTTCGTTGATGTCCATTTTTTATTTTACAGTCGTGCCGTTGCATTGTACAAACAGTATTATAGTAAGACATTTCCAAGATATGTACAAATCCTATGCAGAGCAAAGAAAAGCCGTTGTATGCATAAACTATAAAACTACTGACATGTTTGCTTTGTTCATTATTTATGTTATTTTGTGAAATAATACTTTTTAAAATTATTTTGTGTGAAATGTCATTTCTGTACTGTAAATACATTCTGATCAAATCTGAGCCCCCTCTCTCTGCTTTTATTTCTAATACAATAACTTTGAGCTTCTAAGTGCAAACAATATGTCTCCTAACTCAATGGTTCTCAAAGTGGGGGTCGGGACCCCCTGGGGGGTCGCGGGACAATGACAAGGGGTCGCTTGGTGATATCCAAAACTCAAATAAATTTTATTAAACTATTAGAATTACCATATTTTATTCATAACCGACAGAATATAGTTAATAGTTGCATTAAAGAAACAACAAAATAAAAATAACAATCAGCCATCAGCCTTTAATTTTAAAAGCAAAATATAATTAAATCCACAAATGACTTTAAAAAACATTATATGGCTAATAGACTGTTGCATTTTTGTGTTGTCAATAAGCTCATGTTTATATTTGCCTATAGTTGTGTCTGCAACGTTTACAAATTTACAGTACAACCACGTTGAAAAATGGGGGTCGCGAGCCACTGATATGATTATTTTTGGGGTAGCGGGCTAAAAAGTTTGGGAACCCCTGTCCTAACTAACCAAATCGCACCTCTAAAATGATCCTAGACATCACATGGTAACACTTTACAATAAGGTTGTTGTATTAGTTAATGCTAGCTAATTCATTTACATGAACAAACAACGAACAATACATATATTACAGTATTTGTTCATGTTAGTTATTGAAAATACAGTCGTTCATTGTTAGTTCATGTAAACTCAGGGTGCATTAAAAGGCACCTATGGTGAAAAATCTCCTTTTCAAGCTGTTTGGACAGACATGTGTGTAGGTATAGTGTATAGACCGGGGGTGTCCAAACTTTTTGGGCCGTGGGCCAGATGCAAAAAAAAAAAAAAAAGTTGTCCCGGGCCATATATTACATACATTACACAGACAAGCGCATATATAGTGTATATATGTATATGTGTATATATGTGTGTATCTATGTATGTATGTGTGTGTGTGTGTGTGTGTGTTATGGAATTATTTTAATTTGTTATTTTAATTCATCTTCCAACTGTTTTTCTAGAAAGACTTTCGTTTTTAAAACCTTGAATCTTCTCTGGGCAAATTACACTTGCAACACTCATCCTTTTTAAATTCTCCTTCAGTGAAAGGTTTCCTGTGCTGTGCGATTAGCTGGGCTACATCATAACTAGCCAGCGTAGAATTTTCTTGCACTTTATTAGCACGAAAAAAAACTGCTGATGTTGAGCTGATGAGCCAGCTGCTATTTGTTTTACTTTTTGATCTCGTTCGGCACCAGTGTAAGAGTTGAAGGCCTGATGGTCCGCAGATGGCCCGCGGGCCGTAGTTTGGACACCCCTGGTATAGACCGTCATATTGGGGTAATATAAACACACACACTTCTTTTTTTCAATTTAACAACATAAAAACGGTGGACCAATTGGAACGGTTTTCAGAGCGACTGCAAGTTGACGTAGGAGTGTCGTCCCCCTGCCCACCAAATTGATTGACAGCCTGCGTAGCATGTCTCGGTAGTCACGTGTATAATCATGTCAACAAGACCAGACGTGCGCAAATCAACTGGGGATAAAAGCTCTGTTCAATTCGCTAGGATCATCAATCATCATCAGATGTGATCAAGAGTTAGTTTCACATGTTTTAAAACAGTGCACGTGTGTAATGAAGTACAGCGATTCACTTCAGCTTTACTTCATCAGCACAGCCGCGAGTCAGAACAATTATAAAGGAAGACGCTTCAATCCCGGTTTGTGGACGTTAAATCAGGTATATTTTGTACATTAACATAACAGATATCCAGACATCAGCGGAGATTAGCCTGTATCCTGTCACATTTGCTTGAAAAAACAGTGCAAAGCTAAGCGCGCTCTGTCTGTGTGTGTGTGTGTGTGTGTGTGTGTGTGTGTGTGTGTGTGTGTTTACGCGCGTGAACTTTGTAACGATATTGTGTGTGACTCATCAATGCAACTGCACAACAAATACTCATTGGTGAAGTTCTTACTGTAGTATTTCTCACAAACGCTACATGAGATCTTCTTCCTTTAGGTCTGTCTGTTGTCTGACGCAGCCGAGGGAGAAGATTAAGGCATGCAGAAAGGCACGTAGAAACAGCAGGACTTGCCTTAAAGGCGCAGTACGACAAAACAACCCCCTGCTGGAAAAATGTATAAAACAGGATCTTGTAAAAGGTATAATGAAAAATCTGATGGGTGTTTTGAGCTAAAACTTTACAGACATATTCTAGAGATGCAAAAGACTTATATTAAATCTGAAAAAAGGGGTAACCTAGGTGCCCTTTAACTAATGTTGACTAGTATGAACTTAAATTTGAAGAAAGACTATAATGAACAAAGAATGATGAACAAACACTGGAATACACAAGACATGCCACTGGTTTAGTTTTGAATGGGGAAATGTGTAACAGTCGATACGGCGAATAAAGCCCTGCCTGCTAGTACAGGAGCAAATCAGCGATTGCTATAGAGCAGTGATGGGAAAACGTTTTAGACCCGAGTGTTAATTCATAGTTTTGATGCCTTCAGTGTGAATCTACAATTTTTATGGTCATGAAAATAAAGAAAACTCTCTGACTGAGAAGGTGTGTCCAAACATTTGGTCTGTGCTGTATGTTTTTTTAAAATTAATTAATTTAACTTTTTATAACACCACAGTAGTGGCTTATTACTTGCCTATTATTATGATTTTGGCTGTGAAATATATTACTAAAGTATGTAATCTGTATGATCTTATTCTACAGCAAGGGGTCACCAATCTCGGTCCTGGAGGGCCGGTGTCCCAGCAGGATTTAGCTCCAACTTGCCACAACACACCTGCATGGATATTTCAAGTAGACCTTGATTAGCTTGTTCAGGTGTGTTTGATTAGGGTTGGAGCTAAAATCTCCAGGACACCGGCCCTCCAGGAACAAGTTTGGTGATCACTGCTCTACAGGGTGGCCATTTATATGGATTCACCTTAATAAAATGGGAATGCTCGGTGATATCAACGTCCTGTTTCTGGCACATTAGTATATGTGAGGGGGCCAACTTTGGGTGGGTGGTGATCATAGTGGCCATTTTGAACTCGGCCATCTTGGGTCCAACTTTTGTTTTTTCAATAGGAAGAGAATCATTTGACACATCGAACTCATTGGGAATTTCACAAGAAAAACAACGGTGTGCTTGGTTTTAACGTAACTTAAACATAAAAATGTGTTCAATGTGCTGCCCATTGTGTTGGATTGTCAATGCAACCCTCTTCTCCCACTCTTCACACACTGATAGCAACACCGCAGGAGAAATGCCAGCACAGGCTTCCAGTATCCGTATTTTCAGGTGCTGCACATCTTGTATCTTCACACCATAGAAAATTGCCTTCAGATGACCCTAAAGAGAAAAGTCTAAGGGGGTCAGATCGGGAGACCTTGGGGGCCATTTAACTGGCCCACGATGACTAATCCACTTTCTAGGAAACTGTTCATCAAGGAATGCTCGAACCTGACACCCATAATGTAGTGGTGCACCATGTTGCTGGAAAAACTCAGGGAACATGCCAGCTTCAGTGCATAAAGAGGGAAACACATCATCATGAAGCAATTTCTAATATCCAGTGGCCATGAGGTTTCCAGTGATGAAGAATGGCCCCACTATCTTTGTTGTTTAAGTGGTCAGAAACTTACAAATAACTTATGAAAGAATAAAGTTAAAACTAAGCACACAATTGTTTTTCTTGTGAAATTCTCAATAAGTTTGATGTGTCACATGACCCTCTTCCTATTGAAAAAACAAAAGTTGCATCCAAGATGGCCGACTTCAAAATGGCCACCATGATCACCACCCATCTTGAAAAGTTTGCCCCTTCACATACATCACCAACAATTACCATTTTATTAAGGTGTATCTATATAAATGGCCCACCCTGTACATCTCTAATCAAACCTTATACCTAAACCCAACTACTGCATTAATAACTATTAATAAGCTGCAAATTAGGGCGAGGTAGTGGCGCAGTAGGTAGTGCTGTCGCCTCACAGCAAGAAGGTCGCTGGTTCGAACCTCGGCTCAGTTGGCATTTCTGTGAGGAGTTTGCATGTTCTCCCTGCCTTCGCGTCCAAAGACATGTGGTACAGGTGAAGTGGGTAGGCTAAATTGTCCGTAGTGTATGAGTGTGTGTGGATGTTTCCCAGAGATGGGTTGCGGCTGGATGGGCATCTGCTGCGTAAAAACTTGCTGGATAAGTTGGCGGTTCATTCCGCTGTTGCGACCCCGGATTAATAAAGGGACTACGCCGACAAGAAAATGAATGAATGAATGAAGCTGCAAATTAGGAGTTTGAGGCAAAAATCACTATTTTTATTTACTACTAATAAATCCACAACAATGTGTGATAAATATTCATTCATTTTCTTGTCGGCTCAAACCCTTTATTAATCCGGAAGCGGAATGAACCGCCAACTTATCCAGCATGTTTTTACCCTTCCAGTCGCAAACCATCTCTGGGAAACATCCACAAACACTCATTCACACACACATTCATACACTATGGACAATTTAGCCTACCCAATTCACCTGATCCGCATGTCTTTGGACTGTGGGGTAAACCGGAGCACCCGGAGGAAACCCATGCAGAGAGAACATGCAAACTCCACACAGAAACGATAAACGAACCCGCGACCCAGTGACCTTCTTGCTGTGAGGCAACAGCACTACCTACTGGGCCACTAATCCGCCCAAGTGTGATATATATATACATATTATTAAATAAATATATTTATTTTATGGTGTATTTTATTAACAATATGTGTACCTACTGTAGTCACATACAATACAACAAAAATTGTATGCAAAATATCTTTACATTGTGAGAATTTCCAGAATTAACATTGGAATCAATGGACTTCAATACAATTCATTAAACTGAATTTGATCAGTTTTTTAGTCCTTCACTGGTTCATCCATAATATACATATTTTGTTAGAATATTATTTATTTGTTTATTTAAAACACTTTTTGGCAAATAAAGGTGCTCAAACACACAAATAGATTTCCAATATTATTTCTACACTTAATTATAATTGTAGAAATATTCATTCAATCCTTTATTGTCTTGTCGCCTTAGTCCCTTTATTAATCCGGGGTCGCCACAGTGTAATGAACCGCCAACTTATCAAGGACATTTTTATGCAGCGGATGCCCTTTCAGCCGCAACCCATCTTTGGGAAACATCCACACACACACACACACACACACACACACACACACACACACACACACACACAACGGACAATTTAGCCTACCCAATTCACCTGTACTGCATGTCTTGACTCTTTGGACTGTGGGGGAAACCGAAGAACCCGGAGGAAACCCAGGCGAACGCAGGTAGAACATGCAAACTCCACACAGAAACGCTAACTCAGCCGAGGATCGAACCAACAACCTTCTTGCTGTGAGGCGACAGCACTACCTACTGCACCACCATTGTAGAAATTCACGGTTTAAAAATTGTTTGCAAAATAGAGAAACTAGGTTGCATTATGACTTATTATGAACGCATTACTGTCTTCAATAGCAGTTTGATTTGACAACAAAATGCAAATGCAAACAGGCTTTGTGTTTATTTGTAAATAAAACTGAACTAATTGACTTTTAGTCTCTTTGTGAGTCTCTCCTGAGAATGATGCCTCAAGGCTTTATGAGCAGCTCACTGCTTAATGGACTGACTTCTATTTTGTTTATTCACACACAAAAAAAAGCAATCAGGGAATTTAAAGCTAAATAGAAGAACTTCTTTACGGGAGCCAGAGATCAGCGTGGCTGGGAAGAGCGCCAGAGACTGTTTTCTTTATGATATGGATCACTGAGCATATAAAATGTCTCACCTCTCCGGGCCCTGAAAAGCTGAAATATTATTTCGAGAAACGGTGATGAATTCAATTAGCGGAGACCTCACAAAAAGAGCCAGGCGTTTATGCAGAGATTCTCACACTGGATGCAACGAGTTTTCTCTTGGAAATGAGTTTTCTCCCTCTCTTAATCCTGCAGGCTTATGGAGAATTATTTTGCGCTTCATTATTGATTATAAATAAAGAAGAACAGACTAGATTGATTGAGGTAAGTTCACAAAATCACTATAGGCCCTAGGAGAGATCTTTTTTTATTTGTCTATAACAAAATCTGACCATTAAATTATTGGTTCTTCTTGAAGCGCCAGAGAAAAAAGATATAAGACACAATACATATATATATATATATATATATATATATATATATATATATATATATATATATATATATATATATATATATATATATATATACATATATATATATACATATATATATATATATATATACATATATATATATATATATACATATATATATATATATACATATATATATATATATACATATATATATATATATACATATATATATATATATATATACATATATATATATATACATATATATATATATATATATATACATATATATATATATATACATATATATATATATATATATACATATACATATATATATATATATATATATATATATATATATATATATATATATATATATATATATATATATATATATGCATACACACACACACACGCACACACATACACAGACACACACACACACACGCACACGCACACACACTTGAAGTCAGAATTATAAGCCCCCCTTTGATCTTTTTTAAATATTTCCCAAATGATGTTTAACAGAGCAAGGAAATTTTCACAGTGTGTCTGATTTTTTCTTCTAGAGAAACTTTTATTTGTTTTATTTCGGCTAGAATAAAGCAGTTTTACATTAAAAAAAAAACATTTTAATAAATACAGAACAAACCATCGTTATACAATTACTTGCCTAATTACCCTAACCTGCCTGATAAATCAGTTATTGGAAATGAGTAATTAAAACTATTATGTTTATAAATTTGTTTAAAAGAAATTTTCTCTGTTAAACAGAAATTGGGGAAAAAATTAAACATGGGGGCTAATAATTCAGGGGGGCTAATAATTCAGGGGGGCTAATAATTCTGACTTAAAATGTTTGTATATATAGAGGCTTATATGTTGTTGATGAAAAAAAAAACAAATGGTTTTCTAACCCCTTTGTTCATTATTTGGCCAAAACCAAAAAGTGTTACTTTGTGCCCTGCTCTCCCCTAGACAGTATGAAGATAGTAAACCTGCACTGTAAAAAATTTCCAGATTTTCACAACAAATTACTGTAATTTTCACAGTAAACCACATTAGTATCGCTTCACAGTATTTAATGTAAAAATTCACAGTAATATGTTGTATTCATGTATACTGCATGCAGTATCATATAGTGTTCTTCTAAATAGCGATTTTGGAGTAAAAACATGTTCAATTAAGTGTATTTGTGTATTAATTTGATCTCAAAGTGAAAATTGGGATTTTTATGTATGTTAATAGTGGTAAACTACGATAAATGTGTGTGTGTGTGTGTGTGTGTGAGGCTTTATCTGACCGGAGAGAAAGTGTAGTTTCTCCTGCTGCGGGTGTTTTTCTGCGTCTCTTCCGTCAGCCGCTATCTGTCGTGTGTGTGTTTGTCATTCAGGCCTTGTTAGGAGAAGAAAAACCCACTGTTGACTCCTTCCTTCCCCGAGCGGAGAATTCCCTGTGGTAAAATTATTCCATTTAGATGGAAACTTTTTGTCACTCCTGTCTAAATTGGCATTTCTGGCTCTTTCAGTGAAAGCAGTAAACTGTGAACCTGGATGCAGCTGTCAATCAAACGGAGCGTTATTTCAGCGTGCCAGATGACGGGCAGAGAGAGAGGAGTGCTCTGATTGGCTAATCATCAGCACCTGCCACTGTCACTGCTGCTCAAATCACGCACACACACATACAGGGATAACACATTGGAGATTATCAACAGCCTGTCTTGTTTTGGGAACGATAAACATTCAGTTGAATGCGAAAGCTTGCATTAGCGTTTAAGTTAGCCTGTGAGAGAAGAATAAAGCCGCTGTCAGATGATTAAAACTCCCACAAAAAAGAAGCTAATTCACCCTGCTAAAATACCCCCCAAATTCAAAAGGTGATCCACTCTAATCTTACTAATAGGATTACAAATGGTTTATTAATAAATAAACGTTTTTTGAGTTGACAGTCTTTTAACAAAAAATTGTGAAGCTTGGTGACTTCTAACACCATTCATTCATTCATTCATTCATTTTCTTGTCGGCTTAGTCCATTTATTAATCCGGGGTCGCCACAGCGGAATGAACCGCCAACTTATCCAGCAAGTTTTTAAGCAGCAGATGCCCTTCCAGCCGCAACCCATCTCTGGGAAACATCCACACACACACAACTGGGATAGCTAATCTTGCTCTTACTAGGCGGTCTAGAAACATCCCTGTGGGTGTGTTGAAGCAAGTTGGAGCTAAATTCTGCAGGACAACGGCCCTCTAGGAGCGAGCTAAGACACCTCTGGACTAAGCCAAAAAGAAATGAATGAATGAATAAAACCTGAGCAGCACGGTGGCACAGTGGGTAGCACAATCACCTCACAGCAAGAATTTCGCTGTTTCAAGCCCCGGCTGGGTCAGTTGGCATTTCTGTGTGGAGTTTGCATGTTCTCCGCGTGTTGTCGTGGGTTTCCTCCAGGTGCTCTGGGTTTAACTCCACAAGTCTAAAAACATGTGGTACAGGTGAACTGGGTGAGCTAAATTGTCCATAGAGGATGTGTGTGAATGAGTGTGTATGGATGTTTCCCAGTGATGGGTTGCAGCTGAAACAGCATCCACTGCGTGAAACATATGCTGGATAAGTTGGCAGTTCAATCCACTGTGGCGACCCCTGATTAATAAAGGGACTAAGCCGACAAGAAAATGAATGAATTAATAAAACACGCCTGTACAATTCTTCGCATTTTCCAGAATATGTCTAAACAAAGGTGTCACGTTGATGAATTAACAAGCCATGTATGATTTAAACAATGTCATTTTAGCAGCATTAGCTTCCCATCAGGTCATAAACGTGTCGCAGTTTCACAACCCAGTGCGCAGCGAACGTCTACCCACAGCCTGTTCAAAATAACCCAGCGTTACGACATAATTACAGATTAAGTTATCAGTTCATTCTCTCTGTGAATCTGCTGAGCTCGTTTTCATCGTGACTGCGAAACAAAAGAAAATCAGACATGTTTCATGTCTCTGGCATAAGCTGTCACTTTAATATAGAGAATCTAATTGGAGTTGGCAATAAATAATGGGTCTCTTAAGGACGCAGTGTGAGCGGGACGTCCCAGATGCCCGATGGCTGAACAACAATTATGGAGGATTTTTGACTGGTGAGATTTGAGGTTTCCAGAAGAATGATCATGATCAGACCTTATGAAGCAATGCATTAATAAATGCAGCACGCTAGGGTTGGGCGATGACAACCAATTTGGCATCCTATGATGTCTAATGTGAAACATCACGATGGACAATGTCATCGTCGTCGTAGGCGGCGGTGAATTCATTATTTAGGAATAATTAATGAATTCATAATGAATTATTTATTTGTAGCCTACCGTTTCATCTACCTGACCCGCATGGTCTTTGCTTTAAGGCTGATTTCAAGAGTTCACACTTAGCTGATGATTGATAATAAAGCTAGTTTGGCGTGCTGTCCCGGGAGAGAGCCCTGAGCTTAAAAGATCCTCGAGCCTTGTGCTCCCTCCCGTTGCAGGGTGAGAGGGGAGTTTTAGCTCAGGTAGATCTCGATGACTCCCCCTCTTGCTTGTTGTAGCTAAGTCAGATATGGATGCTGAAAGGTGTACTCAAAGTTTAGCTAAAGTATTTGGATTAATTGTTTAGAGTGCTTGTTTTTGAACTGTGGGAGGAAACCGGAGGACCCGGGGAAAACCCACGCGACCACGGGGAGAACAAGCAAACTCCACACAGAAATGCCGTCTGGTTTGGAAAGGAATTAAACCAGAGGCATTCTTGCTGTGAGGCAACAGCGCTAATCGCTGGCCACCGTGACGCCTGTTTGAAAGGAGGGAAAGTAGGGTTGGGTGGGGGGGGGTTTTCAAGACGAAGATATTGAGATGAGAAAAGTCTGGTTATTTATAGTGAGTTAAGGATTGTCTGATAGCATAATCAGTCATTAGCTAAAGTTGGAACAGCTGTGAACAATCATAAGCACGTGATCCTCTCGAAATTTGTTTATAAATAAACTTCATGTATGCTGCGACGTTGACGCATAGCCCTACGCCGTGGCCGTGGACCTGACGTGCACTTCTCAAAAAATGTAACTACACGTCGCAACGACACGTAGCACAAGCTCTGTGATTGGTCGGCTTGGTAACGCTGTCGAGTCTGGGCGGGACCGAGAGCCGCTCAAATGGCGCGCGCCCGATACAGCGATTGTTTACAAGTGTGGAGTCCCGTGAAGGAGCTTTGGATGGAAAGTTTTGTTTTTTGTTTACCTCATAGTTAAAGTTTTTGCACGTCCGCCGGTTCCTGCCTCAAAATGAGCCAGAAAAAAAGTCTTATTTATTTTATTTCAACTAGAATGAAAGCAGTTTAAATTTTTTTAAAACCCTTTTAAGGTCAATAGTATTAGCCCCCTAAGCAATATTTGTTTTTCTCTCAATTGTCTACAGTATAAACCATTGTTTTACTGTGTTAACCCTAATTGCCCTAATTAACCTAATTATCTTATTAACTTCAACTGTATATTCATTAATTCCTTTTCCTTTGGCTTAGTCCCTTTACTCATCAGGGGTCGCCACAGCAGAATGAACCGCCAACTTATCCAGCATGTTTTTTTTACAGAGCAGATGCCCTTCCAGCTGCAACCCAGTATTGGGAAACACCCATATACACTCATTCTCTCTCTCTCTCACACACACACACACACTACGGCCAAATTAGTTTATTTATTTTACCTATAGCGCATGTGTTTGGACTGTGAGGGAAACTGGAGCACCCGGAGGAAACCCACACCCACAGGGAGAACATGCAAACACCACACAGATATGCCAACTGACCCAGCCAGCACTCAAATCAGCGACCTTCTTGCTGTGAGGCGACAGTGCTAACCACTGAGCCACCGTGTCGCCTTCAACTGTCAAAATTCAAAAATCTAAATTCTATTCAATTCAAAACTCTAAGTTTGGTTGTATTAAGATGAACTTAACCATGTAGATTTCTAGTTCCCAGCATGCTTTTGTGTCAGACTGGGAAATGAATGTAAAAGAATTAAGTGTTATTGTGTATTTATTTATTTTTTTGGACACGATTAAAATACAATAAAAATTTCTCATTTCTGGCACCTAAACTCTGGAACAGCCTTCCTAACAGTTCGGGAAGCAGACACACTCTGTCAGTTTCAAACTAGACTAAACACACATCTCTTTGCATTAGCATACTCATAAAACACAAATGCTGTTGAAATCCAGATCCTCTAAAGGATTGTTAGTCTGAATTATTTAGGGCAACCGGAGCCGGAAACATTTCTCAAATAACACTATAATTTGAACAGCGTCTGTGCTTATGTTAGTCTGTTTTTATTATTCCAGAGGTTTCCATAATCCTGGACCAGGCCGCATCCTGAGCAGATGCTGTGGTGGTCATGGAGGAATGGAGAGCATGAGACTGATTCCTGTAAGACCCCAGTGATAGACGAGTCCTCGCATTGATCCTGAAGGGACAGCATGTACACCAGCCGGTGACCTACTCACGCCTGCAGCTTCTCCACGATGGACGTCCAGCGCTCTCCAGCCTCCTGTGCCTAGACTGCAGCTCTGCACAAGACGTTTGACCATAGGAAAAATGGTCGTGCCCAACAAATCCTGGTTTCTCTTGGGGTTTTTATCCTTCACTTTCGCAAATTGGTTTGTTCCTCGCCATTGTCACCACTGGCTTGAATGGTTTGGGACTTGAAGAACTGCACATGGATGGATTTGCTCTTCAGTGTTTGGACTCTCAGCAGTGAAAATTAACCCACACTGAACTGAAATCTGGACTGACACAGTTTACATTTACTATAATCTTCTATGTTAAGCTGCTTTAACACAATCTACATTGTAAAAGTAGTGTCCAGTGGTGTCAGGGGTGTCCAAACTCGGTCTTGGAGGTCCAGTGTTCTGCATAGTTTAGCTCCAACTTCCTTCAACAAATCTCCTTGGAAGCTTCTTGTATACCTAAAGAGCTTGATTAGCTGGTTCAGGTGTGTGTAACCAGCCTGATCTCACGAGAAAACGTAAGTATTTTACGTTTTGGCAGTTTAGTGGCTAATTCGTACGAATTCGTACGAGTTCAGTCGTAAGAAATTGTACGATTTTAAAAAGGAGGCGTGGCACCTAACCCCACCCCTAAACCCAACCGTCATTGGGGGATGAGCAAATCGTACTAAAATGTACGAATTAGATCGTACGAATTCGTATGAATTAGCCACTAAATGAAAAAGTTACGAATTGCCGTGAGATTGTGTTGGTGTAACTGGGGTTGGAACTAAAATATGCTGGGCACCCCTAGTCTAACTAAATGTGACTGTGCAAAGTAAACATTTTTATATATTAGTAAGAAGTAAAATACTTAAGACAATAAAGCTAAAATTACTAAATTGAAATCATGCAATGAGTTTTTGCAATTCAAATTAGTAACAAATTTATATTAACAGTGCAGCAAAAATGGAGAATATGAGAGAATTAAAGCGCTCTGCTGCCCTGTCCATCCAGTGCCAAGCATTTCTCCCTCCCCACTCAATAATTAGCCCTAATGGCTATTGTGTGATACATGATGCAATTAAAAGCTAATGTTATGCACGTATGTGATTACCGCGGGCAGAATGACAGGCAGTCATAGGGGTGCTGAATGTCAACACATGCACACACATGCATGTTGGTATTAGTGGTTTATAAGGACTCTTGGCATAACGTGGAAAAGTTTGAATTTAAATAAACCCCAAGTATGATTTTTAAGCATTTTAAATCATGAGAACACAAGGCATGCCCTCAGTTAGTCGGTTGAATGTCTGTTAAAGGAGCAGTATCAGCAGATATTGGGCAGACAGTCTACTAATACTCAAATGAGAAGTAACTGGCAAGTAGCAATGCAACTTTTAGTCAACAAAAGTGTAATAGGGACAATTGAAATAAAGGGTTATTGATATTTTTACAGTGTAGCACTCTTTGTTTTTTCTGAATCTCAATGCTGTCCTGAAGTCCTACATTTTATGTGAACCTACAGTCAAAACCATATTTTTGCTGTTTGTTTAAATTATTTATGTAAAATGAGCTGAAACAACACAATTCTGGAGTTTTTTTGGTAAAAAACGTAATTGTTTTATCTTCACCCGACTTAAATTTGTTGGGTTGACTTATTCTATTTGTGTTGGGACAACATGAATTAATTGTGTGTAACCTTGCATTCTTTTAACAGTGTAACTTAATAGAACACAATGCAAAACAAAGGGGTTATTTTTAAAGCAAAATAAGGGGTTATCAAATACTCGTAAGTTTAAAATTTTGAATGAACAATCCCTTGTGTAAGAAGGGGCATCAACGCCTATATTGTCTTAGGAAACTATCACGTTTTTACATTGGCCCCAAAATGCTTACGCTTTTTTATAATGCTTTTATTGAGTTTATTCTATCCTTCGCTCTGGTGGCATGGTTTGGAAGTCTATCTCTCAAAAACAGGAATGGACTGAGCCAGGTTAGGAGGTCTAGCAGGTTGATTGGTGAATCACAGCTAAGTATTGAATCCCTGTATAGTCGGCAGCTTTTACAGATCCAGAACATAGCTATAGCTCTCATCCTCTGTCTAAGGAGTTTATCCTGCTCCCTTCGGGTCGAAGGTTTCAGATGCTTTTTAGTAGGACAAAATGATTCAGGAATAGCTTTGTCACATCATCTATTGTCGCTCTGAATAAAATGTAATTGTTTATTAGGTATAATTTGTGTGTGTATGTGGGTGTGTATATGAGTGATTAAATTGTTTGTAGCAAATGCCAAACTTTGCTGCAAAAAGAATCTACCTACAGGTACTAATAAAGTCAACTAACTAACTTGAAAAGCAAGAGAAACAGCGGGATTATCAAGCTCCTTCCTCCCAGTTCCCAACGGTTCCTCATGTGCTCTCTTATATTATTACTTAAAACATAGCTTTAAACTACTAAAATGAACATAAACTTCACTCTGTTAAACTGTGCATTTCTGCAAAAGCTCAGATCAAGGTCTCATAATGCAATGTATAACCGTAAATAAACAGAAGACACCTTTAATAACAAAATCATTAACTATTTTACAGTGTAGTACTTGTAGTCACACTGTAAAAAAACCTGGTTTTCACACAATCAGTTTGTGTTGAGGCAACATGAAGGAATTAAGTTAGTTTTTTTAGCTTTTGCAAATTTAAGTGGATTGAACATAAAGCAACTGATTTGTCCCCCCCAGAAACTCAAGAATTATGTTGTTTCAGCTCAGCAAACATAATTTTTCAACCCAGGCTCATTCTGAAAATGTAGTCCCATGGACGTTTCTGGAGACTGCGAAATACGTCCCAGGAAAACAAGAAAACTCTGAAAACAAGACAATGTTTTTGCTTGTCCAAAAAAAATCTTGATTTTAGGACTGTTTAGACAGTTGGACTGGAAACAAAACAAAACAAAAACTCGTAAGAAAGTGTTTTTTGCAACCCAGGCTCATTCTGAAAACAAAAGCAGTTTCTGGACACCGCAAAATTTGTCCCGGGAGTTACGTTTTTGTGCAGTTTTATTTCGCAAATCCGATGTACAGTTAAAGTCAGAATTATTAGTATTTTGATTTTGATTTTCTTTTTTAAATATTTCCCAAATTATTTTTAACAGAGCAATGAAATTTTCACAGTATGTCTGATAATATTTTTTCTTCTGGAAAAAGTCTTATTTGTTTTATTTCGGCTAGAAAAAAGGCAGTTATTAATTTTTTCAAAACCATTTTTGGGACATAATTATTAGCCCCTTTAAGCTAACTTTTTTTTTCGATAATCTACAGAACAAACCATCGTTATACAATAACTTGACAAATTACCCTAACCTGCCTAGTTCACCTTATTAACCTAGTTAAGCATTTTAATTTCACTTTAAGCTGTATAGAAGTGTCTTGAAAAATATCTAGTAAAATACTATTTACTGTCATCATGACAAAGATAAAATAAATCAGTTATTAGAAATGAGTTATTAACACTATTATGCTTAGAAATGTGCTGAAACAATCTTCCCAGAACAGAACAGAAATTGGGGAAAAAAAATAAACAGGGGCGCTAATAATTTAGAGGGGCTAATAATTCTGACTTCAACTGTATGTGCTTTTTCGCATCTCGAATGTCTCTCGCGAGCACCATTCGCGCCCGCGCTGTTCTCGCGTAAAACCCACCGGAGGCCGCTCTGACCATCTGACTGACTAAATGATTGACTGGCCAATCGGCCGACTCACCCTCCTCCCCCTTACCTAAACCCAACCCCTTTTACCCATTGACCCACCCACCCACTTGCTTGCTTACCAAAACCCAAGCAACGATTTAGAAAAGTCATCCAGAAAAGAAAAGACTGATTTTTACCATGTTTTCGGATTTTACCACATTCTCACCCTGGTATGAACTCGTTCACTTTATTTTTAGGATTCTGTTTTTGTGTTACCTGATTTCTGAAACCGCTTTTCCCCAGACTCGAACCCGGTCGTCGTCCACGACGAGCTAACTGGACAAACTGGTTGCGGCGGGAAAACCCTCCACACAGAGGTAAGCGGCAAGCTGGCGAGCGCGAAAAGGAACGGCGTCACACCGCCCCTTAGCGTTTGCTTAACAAATGAAATGCAGCCATACGTACCTCCGGCTACATAAATCGCAGTTTCCAGAAACATCCGCGGGACTACGTTTTCAGAATGAGCTTGGATTGTCATTTTTTGAGGGCAGGATATTAGTGGACTCCTGAAGTCCTGCTTTTTATGTGAAACCTAACGAAAAAAAGGTTAACAAATTATGTAATGTTTTAATCTTTGACTGAACAATCCCTTCAGCAGCAGTGGAATTATCAAGCTCCGTCCTCCCGGTTCCCAATGGTTCCTCCTTTATATCTGTGCTCTCCTCCCCCTCTCTGTCAGAGTAAACTCATGATGAATTACCCTGTCAACTCAATTCATTCAGGGACCAATTAATCCAGCAGAAATAAACTAGAGCCATCAGACACAGAAAAACCTGAGCAGAGAGAGAGAAACCAGGAGCCAAAGAAAAAGAAAAGGAGCAAAACTCGCAAGTGTTGCTCTTTCAGTAGAGAAACTGAAGAAAATAGCCCAAAAAGCGAGTGGTCTCTGGGGAAGCCGATGGAAGTTAGCCTGACAGGAGTTGGTCATTTAATGCTTTGGTGCACCGGAGACAGGTCCTGTCATAGCGGACAGTATCGCAGGAGTCCCCTGGCACTGCCTTTATTAATTATACTGAAGCAGGCGGGGGCGTCCCACAGCCAAACACACACTCTGTCACTTTCATTCCCATAAACTCTTCCTCCAGCACACTTTAAACACTTCTGATGTGGGTTAAAAAAAACTTGATGTAAACTGACCCACACTGGTGTTTCATACTGCTTGAAGAAGACATTTGTTTAAAAAGTCTGTACCAATTTTGCATTGTGGGTGAAACCACAATTAATTTTCAAACTACTTAAAATGCGAATTAAACTATAAGCTGTTTTTTGAAAATTGGTCAATATTTTGCATGTAGGATCTTGAATGTACATGCAAAAAATCAAGACATTTGATTGAAGAGTCTGTACCAATTTGTGGGTCAAAGTAAACCACAACTGATTTTAACCACCGTTAATTTAAAACTTTAGCTTTGATTGAAACTTAAATTTTTCTTGAAATTAGATGAACATTTCCCATGTAGGGACATAAAAGTGCATGCAAAATTTCAAGACATTTGTTTGGAAAGTCTGTACCAATGTTTGGGACACAATAAACTACAATTGATTTTCAAGCTGTTTAAAACACTAGTTAAACTATTCATTTTTTGAAAATTGGTCAATATTTCCAATGTAGGATCTTGAATGTGCATGCAAAACTTTAAAACATTTGTTTGGAAAGTCTGTGCCAATTTTGTACTTTGCATTTTGAGTCAAAGTAAACCACAGTTGATTTTCAAACAGCTTGACACACTTGTTAAACTTATTTGGTTAATATTTTCTATGTAGGGTCAACATTATGCATGCAAATTTCCAAGACATCCGTTTAGAAAGTTTGCACCAATTTAGCATTTTGCATCATGGGTCAAAGTAAACCACCATCTATTTACAAAACGACTTGTTAAACAACTAGGTTTTCTTGTGATTTGATGAATATCTCCAATGTAGGAACAAATGTGCAGACACATTTTCAAGACATTTGTCTGGAAAGTCTGTACCAATTTTGAATTTACAGTAAACCACAACTGATTTTCAAACTGTTGGAAACAGATAAACTTTTATTTGTTCTTGAAAGTTGGTCAATAGTTCCCATGTAGGATCTTAACTGTGCATGCAAAAATCAAGACTATTGTTTGGAGAGTTTGTACCAATTTGTTGGTCAAATTAAACCATAACTGATTTGCATACTGCTCAACATACTTGTTAAACTTTTTTTAAAACAGAAATTTGGTTAATATTTCCCATGTAGAGTAGACATTTGTTTAGAAATTTTTATATATAATTGAAATCAGAATTATTAGCCCCCCTGATTATTTTACCCCAATTTCTGTTTAACGAAGAAAAGGTTTTATTTTTTTTTAAAAACATTTCTAAACCTAATAGTTTCAATAACTAATTTCTAATAACTGATTTATTTTACCTAGTTTGAAATTATACATTTTAAGTAGTAATAAAGGAGAGCACATGAGGATCAATTGCGGAACCAGGTGCATGGAGCTTGATAATCCCACTCTATCTCTTGATTTTGAATGAATTGTTCAGTCAAAAATTTAAACTTTGCACTATTTATTAACCCTCATTTTGTTTTAAACTTAAATGCCATTTTTTCTACACTGTAAAAAAATAATATTAATCAAAATACTGCTTCTGGTACCCTGTGGCTATAATAATAATTAATAAAAATAATTTTCAATAAGCGCAGCATCGGGTACCCATATGGCAAAATAAGTCGTGCAAGAGACATGAAAATGATTTCCTATTAAAATACATAGGATGGACATTCATGCAGGGTGACACGAGAAAAAAGGGAAATTTGTGCCCATGAACACAAATAAATAGATTAAATTTCATGACTATTTCACGAACTGCCGTGAGACTGGGTTGTGTGTATATATATATATATATACATACATATTGATATATATATACATACATATTGATATATATATATATATATATATATATATATATATATATATATATATACATACATATATATATATATATATATATATATATATATATATATATATATATATATATATACATACATACATATATATATATATATACATACATACATATATATATATATATATATATATATATATATATATATATATATATACATACATATATATAAATATATACTGTAGCGAGGCAGAGGGAAAACACAAACACCGTAGATAATGTTACAAACAATGCCCCGGAGGGTGCCTTTATTTACAAGTGATATTGGGGTGAAAGAGTGCTCTTCTTAAAGGTGCGTGCTCAAGTGCTCCGGGGAGATGGTGAAGGCTGGTGAGAAGTAGAGTGTTGGATCGGTCACGAGCTGGACTCGGCTGTGGGAGAGACAGAGAGAGACAAGCGTTAGCGCAGGGAGTCATGTCAAATGAAGCTCACTTCCTCCTGCGTGGGGCTGGCTTATATCTCTCCCTGGCTGATGAGGTCCAGCTGTGAGCGATCCGAGGTTGATGGGAGATCCAGCTGGTGTGGATTTGTGCCCAGGGCGACGTGGTATTACATGGCTCGCTACATTCCCCCCCCCTTAGCGTCGTCCTGGTCCTCGGTGTCCTGCGAAGGAAGAGTAGTGTATTGAGAGGGGGGGTAGAATGTTTCGACAGACCTGCCCATCCTGACCAGAGCCGTGAGAGTCCGTCTGCGTTTCCGTGGGAGGCCCCGGCTCGATGTTGAACGTCGAAGTTGAAATCCTGGAGCGACAGGAACCACCTGGTGACCCGAGCGTTGTTGTTCTTCGCTGTAGCCATCCATTGTAGCGGGGCGTGGTCGGTCACCAGAGTGAATTTCCTGCCAAGGAGATAGTACCTTAGCTCCAGGATTGCCCACTTGATCGCCAGGGCCTCCTTCTCCACCGTTGCGTAGCGGGTCTCTGCGGGGGTCAGCTTCCGACTCACGTACATTATAGGATGTTCTTCATCGCCGTGGACCTGGGAGAGGACCGCGCCCAGGCCCGAGTCGGAAGCATCCGTCTGTAGAATGAAGGGGCAGCCGAAGTCAGGTGCGTGCAGTACCGGTGAGGACGTGAGGGACTTCTTTAGGGCTCGGAATGCGTCGTCGGCTTCCTTGGTCCATCTTATCCTCTCCGGCTGCCCCTTTCTGGTCAGGTCTGTCAAAGGGCTGGCTATGGATGAGAAGTTAGGTATGAAACATCTATAGTAGCCCGCTAACCCCAGAAATGCACGTACCTGGGTCTTTGTGGTGGGTTGTGGAGTTTCCTGTAGTGCCTTGACCTTGTTTTGCTGTGGCTGTATGAGACCTCGTCCAATGTGGAAGCCGAGGTATCTGGCTTCGGCTAGACCCAGGTGGCATTTCTTGGGATTAGCTGTGAGCCCAGCCCGTCGAAGATCTAAGAGCACCCTCCGTAACCGGGATAGGTGTTCTTCCCATGACTCAGAGTGGACGATGAGGTCGTCCAGGTAGGCTGCTGCATATGGCTGGTGGGGCCTCAGCAGGATGTCCATCATTCTTTGGAATGTGGCTGGGGCCCCGTGGAGCCCGAAGGGAAGAACCCGGTATTGCCAGTGCCCACCGGGTGTGGAGAAGGCGGTTTTCTCCTTGGCGTCTTCACTGAGTGGTAACTGCCAGTAGCCTTTGGTGAGGTCGATGGTGGAGATAAATCGGGCTCCACCCAGCCTATCCAGCAGCTCGTCCACCCGAGGCATGGGGTATCCGTCGAACTTGGAGATCTCGTTGAGTTTCCTGAAGTCGTTGCAGAAACGGAGGGTGCCATCGGGTTTGGGGACCATCACTATTGGGCTGGACCACGGGCTACGGGATGGTTCGATGATGCCTAACCTTCTCATCTTCTGGATTTCCTCGTCGATAGCCAGCCTGCGAGCCTCTGGAACTCGATAAGGCCTTTGCCGGACGATGGTGCCAGGAGGGGTGATAATGTTGTGTTGGATGATGGAGGTTCGGCCCGGTTTCTCCGAGAACACATCCTTGAACTGACCAACCAAGGCTTGCAGCTCCGCCTTCTGGTTTGGTGAGAGTTGCTCACCAATGTGGACAACGGGAAGAGTTTCTTCAGCGAAGGCAACGAGATGACCTGGAGCTGCAACCCACTTCTTCATAAGATTAACGTGGTAAAGTTGTTCTTCCCGTCTTCGTCCCGGTTGACGGACTCGATAATTTACCGGCCCTACCCTTTCTACCACGGTGTATGGTCCCTTCCAGGATGCGAGGAACTTCGACGTTGTGGTAGGTATGAGTATCATCACCTTGTCCCCTGGGTGGAACTCTCTGGGTTGGGCGGGCGGGTTATACAATCTCTGCTGGGCGCGCTGGGCTTCGGTCAGGTGTTGTTTGACGATGGGCATGATTTTGTCGATGCGTTCTCTCATGTCCCGTACGTGTTCAATCACCGACCGCTGGGGGGCTGGTTCCTGTTCCCAGGCTTGACGAGCCACATCCAATAGGCCTCGGGGTTGGCGGCCAAACAGCAGTTCGAAGGGGGTAAATCCTGTGGAGGCCTGGGGGACTTCCCTGATACCGAATAACACGTACGGGATCATGAGGTCCCAGTCGCGCCCGTCCTCTGCCACCACCCGTCGGAGCATCTGCTTCAGAGTCTTGTTAAAGCGCTCGACAAGGCCGTCCGTCTGTGGATGATATACAGAGGTTTTTAGCTGTTTTACCTTGAGTAGGTGACAGAGGTCTGCCATCAACCGGGACATGAAGGGGGTGCCCTGGTCGGTCAGTATCTCCGTTGGGATTCCCACTCGACTGCATAGCAGAAACAGCTCCTTCGCGATGGCCGATGACGTGGCTTTCCTCAGGGGAATCGCTTCAGGGTATCTGGTGGCATAATCGAGGATAACAAGGATGTGCTCATGTCCCCGGGCCGACTTCGGCAAAGGCCCTACCAAGTCCATACCAATTCGGGTGAAGGGCACATCGATGATGGGTAGTGGTATTAGAGGGCTGGGGGGTGGTCGTTGGGGAGACGTTCTCTGGCAGATGTCACATGCCTGGCAATACCTCTTTACTTCCCCGTCTAGCCCCGGCCAATGGAAACGATCGCGGATCCTTTTTATCGTGTTGGCCGCTCCCAGATGTCCAGCCATCGGGTGGGTATGTGCCAGTTCTAAGACCGTCTCCCTCTTGGTCCTCGGAACGACCAGTAGTGTTTTCTTTTCCCCCCGCCTCTCTGCGACACAGTACAGCAGACCATTTTCCACAATAAAATGTGGGAGGGGGTGAGGGCTGGGAAGTCGCTCATTACCTTCCATGATCCGTACTTGCGGCCAGCAGTGTTTGAGCGTTTCATCTTCCCTCTGTGCTCTGCCAAAATCGCCTCCTGCGGTTATCTGTTGAAACAGATCAAAGTATAAATTAGCAGAAATTGATGACTCACCCCCTCTGTCGCTCTCGGTGGTCATCAGCGCTGGTTTGCGGTCCCGATGAGCCCGTGACTTGTTCTTCTTCTTTGAACGAGCCGATAGAGCGTGGTGGTGAGTGAGGAGTTCATCGAACCCCGGCCAGTCTCTGCCCAGTAGGAGGGGCACAGGAAGATCTGGAACAACCCCGACTTCGATGCGCCAGCTGCCTGGTTTCGCCGCGATGGTCACTCTTCGGGCGGGTACGTGGCGGGTATCACCGTGTACACACGTGATTGGAATAAGACTTTTACTTTCCTGGCGGTATTTCAAAGTCTTCGGGTGAACCAGAGTGATGGCGCTTCCTGTGTCTAAAGTTGCCGTTTGTGTTTTTCCCTCTAGCTGGACTTTATGGGTGGGAGCTTCGGGAGGGATATTGCGGTGAACCGCGCACCCTGCTGTCCAGGCCGGGGTCGAGTGCGTCGTCGGCTCGGTGGGCATCGGCTCGTCCATCGGGCTGGGGACCGCTGGTCTGCCGCCTGGTCGCGCTGTGCCCTCCACCGGTCGCCAAGGTGCACTTACCCTCCGGGGTGGCAGAGCCGCTCTCTCCCCATTATCTCGGGCGATGTGAGCTTCAGCCAGCTCGATCGCCTCCACCAGGGTGGCCAGTGACTCAGGATTTCGCATGCTGGTGAGTGTTCGCAAACGTCGGGGTAACGCACGCATCATCTTCTCGATGATCACCTTCTCAGCGACCTGGACCGCCGAGGGATCTCCTCCCAATAACCATAGCCTTCCCAGGCGAGAAAGTTGAGCTGCTTGAGTTCTCACTGGTTGCTTCTCGTCGTAAGACCACTGGGAAAACTGTTGGGCTGCGCTGATTGTGGATAGCCCCATTCTGGCTAATATTTCCTTTTTTAACGCTTTGTAATCTTCATTTTTAGGTGTCTCTAGTGAAAAATATGCTCGTTGCGCTTCTCCTGTGAGAAACGGAGCCAACATTCTCGCCCAGTTTTCTTTTGGCCAGCCTTCTCTC
>NC_141032.1:48335000-48397500 GCF_052040795.2 Danio rerio | reverse complement strand
CTGGGCTCCTGCAGATTAAAGGGGGGATCGGACAGCTGGAAGGCAGCTGAGTGTGACAGGTGTCCTTTACCTGATGGACCAGGTGGGCGGAGACATTACTGACGCCTCCACCTCTCCATGAGTTATATATCACTGAGAGGAGGAACATTTAGCCGCTTTATTTTACACACGCACTACTGTATGTCAGCAGGGAGGCTATAATTAGTTTAAGCAATAGATAGTATGTTTGTTTAATATCTCAATGTTTAATATGAGTCTAAAAAATGATGCATGTCAATTGCATTGTGAGAAAATTGTGTAAAACCCAGCGTTTTTTTTTTTTTTTACAGTGTGTTTAAATAAACGCAACAAATTAAACATGCCGCAGGATAAAATGGATAAAATTGAGTTTTATGTTTTCTTTGCACTTTTAAATACAGCAGAATCTTGGACGGTTAGCAGAGATGGGGGACGAATCACATGACTTGACTTGAGTCAGAATGAAGTCACAAAATTAGGACTTGAGACTTGCTTGACAAATATCCAAAAAAAAAAGACTCTACTTGACTTGGACTTGACTGTCATGACTTGACTTGGACTTGAGTTATATGGCTCGAAATAACTTGTGTTTGTTATATATTATGCATTTAAATACAAAACAAAACCGAAAGTTCTTCCCTTCTAGCTCATTGATCAATTTAATTAAAAAAAGGAACAAAATAATGTTTATATCTATTATTGCATAACGGGACCCTGTATCCTCTGCCAGAATTCATCAGCTCATACTCCAAAGACAGCACATGTGAAGAATCAGATACAATCTTGTTGGCTTGTTGAATTGTGCACAACTCAAAGATATCTTTTAGCAAACCAAGTGTCTTATCAAGTGTCTGGAAGGCCACAGTCATGCACAGTTTACTTTCAACCCTGCTCCAACACACATATCTGAAGGTTTCAAACAAGCCTGAAGGACTCAATAAGTTTGATCAGGTGTGTTTAATTGAGTTGGAAGTAAACTATGCAGAGCTTTGACACCTGTGTCCTAGCAACTACAGAGCAAAACCCTAAAATATTAAATATTATTATTAAAATATCACAGGGCATATATACAGTTGAAGTCAGAATTATTCACCCCCTTTTGATTTAGTTTTTTTCTTTTTTAATTATTTTCCAAATTATTTTTTATCAGAGTAAGGAAATTTCCACAGTATGTCTGATAATATTTTTTCTTCTGGAGAAAGTCTTATTTGCTTTATTTTGTTTAGAATGAAAGCAGTTATTAATTTTTTAAAAAACATTTTTGAGACAATATTATTAGCCCCTTTAAGCTAACTTTTTTATCGATAATCTACAGAACAAACCATCGTTTTACAATAACTTGCCTAATTACCCTAACCTGCCTAATTAACCTGATTAACCTAGTTAAGCCTTTAAATGTTCCTTTAAGCTGTATAGAAGTGTCTTGAAAAATATCAAGTAAATTATTATTTACTGCCATCATGGCAAAGATAAAATAAACCAGTTATTAGAAATAGATTTTTAAAACTATTATGATTAGAAATGTGCTGAAACAATCTTCCCTTCATTAAACAGAAACTGCGGAAAAAATAAACAGGGACACTAATAATTCAGGGGGCTAATTATTCTGACTTCAACTGTATTTGACTGTAGTATTATATAGTAATCTTTAAGTATTTTGCCACATATTTATTAGCTAGGAATTAAACCAAAATGGCAGCAGTTTCCAGATGTGTGCTCTACCAGTTACCTATTTTTAATGCATTGAAATCCTAACATTTCCTTCAGTACAGTACTTGTTACACTAATAAAAGAAAATAATGCCATTCAAGTTGTAGGTCCTCCAAACAATGAAGACGAGCTGGTAGGTTGCTCTACTGCAGAATATAATTAATTAAACAAGTCTAATTAGGAATGTGAGAGCAGGTGCAGACTGCGGGTTGACAGCACAGACAGCGACTGACGACGGAAAAAATCCTCCGCTTGTAAAAAGGTACAGCGTGACAAAACAACTTTCTGCGGTTTTGTCATGTGAAAGCCCAGAGGAATACAGCATGACAGAGAGAAAAGACCCCGGCAACACACAGGGTCAGCCGAAGACGCTTTCTCAAATGCACGTTTGCTAGTGAGGTGCTACTCAAATCATTACACACACATATGCTGAACATCCCCACGCCGCTCTGATCACATGATGCAACACTTTCTCAAGAGGTTTGCGTTTCTTCATCCGACCTGCTGCTGGTGACGGTGATTGCTGCTCATTTTAGCTCATTGTAGCTTTTAGATGCCGTCTAATTTATAAAAGAGTGAAGGAGAGAGAGATGTTGAAAATTGCTACAGCCATGTCTCCCTGCAGCCCAAGACCGGTTACTCACTGAAGCTAAGCAGGGCTGAGCCTGGTCAGTATCTGGATGGGAGACCACATAGGAAAACTAGATTGCTGTTGGAAGTGGCGTTAGTGAGGCCAGCAGGGGGTGCTCAACCTGGAGTCTGTGTTCTAACCCTACTATGG
Organism: Danio rerio; assembly: GCF_052040795.2. Taxonomy (NCBI): domain Eukaryota; kingdom Metazoa; phylum Chordata; class Actinopteri; order Cypriniformes; family Danionidae; genus Danio; species Danio rerio. Next base: position 48,394,991 of record NC_141032.1, on the reverse strand, counting down.
CAGCCAGACAATATTTTTTCAAACTTTTATTGACCAATTTTGGTGAGCCTGTGCCAATAGCTTCAGTTTCCTGTTCTTAACTGACTGGAGTGGCCCCCAATGTGGTCTTCTGCTGCTGTAGCCCATCCGCCTCAAGGTTGGACGTGTTGTGTGTTCAGAGATGCTCTTCAGCAGACCTTGGTTGTATCGAGTGCTTATTTGAGTTACTGTTGCCATTTTATCAGTTGGAACCAGTCAGGCCATTCTCCTCTGACCTCTGACATCAACAAGGCATTTGCGCCCAGAACTGCCGCTCACTGGATATCTCCTCTAATTCTGACCATTCTCTGTAAACCCTAGAGACGGTTGTGCGTGAAAATCTTAGTAGATCAGCAGTTTCTGAAATACTCTGACCATCCCGTCTGGCACCAACAACCATGACACCTTCAAAGTCACTTAAATCACACTTCCTCTCCATTCTGATGCTCAGTTTGAATTGCAGCAGATCATCTTGACCATGTGTACATGCCTAAATGCATTGAGTTGCTGAAATGCAATGTGAATGGCTGATTAGAAATTTGCGTTAATGAGCAGTGTGCCTAATAAAGTGGCCAGTGAGTGTGTGTATATATATATATATATATATATATATATATATATATATATATATATATATATATATATATATACAGTATATAAAGTTGAACCAAGGAATTATTTAATATATTATGAATAAAGCTGAAAACCTGTAACCATCAACTTCCATAGACTCAGGTATCATCTATACCAAGTATCATGACTATAAACCAAATTTCAGATACATTTCCCTCCTCACTGGACCTAATGGCTACCATAATAAAACAATTTCTGATTGTTTTTCCTGCATTTAGGAACTCTAAAAAACACCCTGATGGCAACAGCTGAAACACGGAACGGGGCATGATTACAATAACATGGGCTCTATTCAAGACATGATTTTGGTAAATTACCATTGGCCCAGTTTGATTAAAACCAAAGCCAGATCACCAAGCTACAATGCCCAAGAATGAAACAGTTTCATTCAATTGTTTATAAATCAGTGTGATTAAATTGGGATCTTATTGTAAAGCGTCACCAAAAGTAACTTTCCTGGCAGTGGAGCATAGATATATACATTAGATGTCGCCTGGCCTATTGTTTTCTATAGGATGGAATGCGTCAACAGCGCCGCCATCTTGGTACAGGGTAGTGCTCCTTTGAAATGAATGCGGGACCATGGTACAGTGGAGGACTGTGGCCATCCAAAGCCAGAGATATACACATATACACATATATCTATGATCGGGAGTTTTCCTGGATGTTAGTATGCAATTTTTTTTTTGTAATTACGAAAATTATAATTTTACAACACTTTTCTACATTGATGGCACGGGCATTCCTGACCGCACGGGCATTCCTGACAAAAACCTTGTGTTTGTGTGTACAGAAATGTACTATCCACCCTCTCTATTAAATTTAATTTAATCATGTCCTGAAACACATCTCCTCTCCTGCTTTCACTTCTCATACTGACGGAGGGAGCGATTCGTTTGTGAAAGAATCCCCCGAACGACTCTTTCACTAACGTTAGCCGACAATAATACAAGTTTCTGGCAGCGCAGCATCTCGTTGTCATATTTCTTTTGCATTGTTTGCTGATTTTATTCAACGAAACTAGCATAAGCCGAGTGTTTAGTGCGAGTTGGAGCTGCTTTGCCGTATGGTGAATGCAGTAAGTGGTTGTTATCATCAATAACGTTACCTGATTAGCACAAAAGTTCAGAAAATACAAAAACAGAAAAAAACTTAATATTACCTATGAAATGTTCTGCCTTTGTGCTTTGTTTTCTTTGTTTGCTCGTTACTACACCTGTAGACAGCGCTAAAGTCCCGCATCTTCACGTAATAACACTGTCTTGACTAGTGCGGTTGAATGACATTTGTCCTGGGAGCACTGTACCAATGTGGCGGCGCTATTGACGCATGTTTAGGGTTCCTACGCGATATCTAGTGTATATATCTATGGCAGTGGAGAACATGAAGGAATGTCATAAACCTCATTTCTCTGATATTATATGAGACTTATTGCCCATGACACACAGTCATGACTTTTCACATCACATTCTGTTTTACTGACTTCTTTGCCAAAAAAACAACAACTGAATGGATGAAATCACAGAACAATTTCGAATCAATTGTCAATGAAACGACCCTGACATTCAAAATGACGTCACTGTAAAATCTGAAATGCTGATTTCATGTTAATGTTTGTGTACATGTAAGACAAAAGCAATCATGTCACCAAAGAGCTCATTAAAGTCAATACATTAAACATTAAGCAAACATAAAATGGGTTAAAAAGAGTCTTTGTGCTGAAAAGGTAGAGCAGTAAAACTGGAGCTGGCAATGGAGAGTATTTTGTGTGTGTTAGAGACAGTCCAGGTTGTTTAAGTGCACCTAAGAGAGAGGCCACGGTCCATTTTATCACAATTTGCTCCCTAACAGAGTACAAATGTGGCATGTGATGACAATAATGAGGCCTGATATCTGAGAATGAGAGTGGTTTGAGCAGAATAGCAAAGCAGAGAGAGAGGAAAGAGAGAGAGAGGAGAGTTCTGCAGAGGCAATAGCCTTACTTCAGTAAGCAAGCACATCTGCAGCTAAGAAAAACAAACACAAAAAAAACCAATTAGGTGCGTTTGCTAACTTGGACATCCTTATTACTACAGCTCAAATTTAGGGTAGTGATTTTGTCACCAATTCCAAATAATTGTGCTTAACTATACAATTATCATTTATAATACACTCATAAATACATAAGTTATTTGGTTGTCAATAAAACTCTACCGTGTTTAATTATGACAAAATAATCTAATACAAAATTACACACAGCCATATCGAAGAAACAAAAAGTTGAAGAGGTTATAGAGCCAACCATTAAAACAACTTTTAAACACCATAGCAACTGTGACTACCACTCAAAACATCCTGACAACTACATAAAACCCTCGCAACCTGACAAATGTCCTAGCAACTTCATAGCAATACCCTAATAATCACCATGCAACACAGACAATCACTCGGAACACATGAACACCTTGACGCTCACCCCAGAACAACACCCTCAAAGCACCTCAGAACACCCGAACACCCTGACAACCGTGCCATAGTAACATCCTCAGAACCACACAAAACACCCTAGCAACTACAAAGCAAATTCCCAACAACCACCCCATAGCAACACCCTCAAAACCACTCAGAAATCCTGAGCAACTACACTGCAACACCCTGACAATACCCATCAGAACACCCAAAAAAACACTAAATAGCAACATCTTGATAACCACCTCATAGCCAACACCTTGACAGCCATTCAGAACACTCTAACATGTAAACAACATCCCCTTACAACCACCATGTAGCTACACTTCAACAACTCAGAACACTCAAACAACAACTCAAAACATCCTGATAACCACCCCATTGCCAACATCCAACAATTCAGAACAACCTCCTAACTAAACAACAACCCCCTGACAACAACTCAGAACACTGGTGCAACTACACAGCAACCCCTGACAGCCACCAAGTAGCAAGCCCAACACCTCTGAAAGCCATAACAAATCAACATCAAAACCCTGACAACTAAACTTAGCAACAACCTCAAAGCTTCTTATCACACCCAAAGCAACATCCTGGCAACCACACACACACAACACCCCAGAAACCCCAAAACCCAGAAAACCACTCCATAGCCAATACATTGACAACATTTCAGAACACCTTAACAAGTAAAAAACACCCTGACAACCACCATGTAGAAACAACAACTCCAAACACCCTAGCAACTAAATATCAACACCCTGACAACCACCTTATAGCCAACATATTGACAACCATTCAGAACACCGAAACAAGCAAACAACACCCTTTGACAACAACTGTGTAGCAACACCAACAAAAACTCAGAACACCCTAAAAACTACACATAAAAACCCTGACAATTAACCATAGCAACACCCTCTGACAACCACCTTTCTGCAACACAGACAACAGCTCAGAAGACCCTAACAACTACATTTCAACACTGACAACTAACCATAGCAACACCCCAAAGCCCACCATGTAGCAACACCGACAACAACCCAGAACACCCTAACAACTTCACATCAACACCCTGACAACTATCCACAGCCAACACATTCACAACTACCAAATAGTAACACCGACAACAACCCAGAACACCCTAACAACTACACATCAACAACCTAACAACTAACCATACCAACACCCATGACAACCAGCTTGCAGCAACACAGACAACAACTCAACAACACCTTAACAACTACACATCAACACCTTGATAACTAACCATAGCAACACCGATTGACAACCACTATGTAGCAACACAGACAACAGCTCAGAACACAATAATAACTACACATCAACACCTTGACAAATGACAATAGCAACACCCTAAAACCAACATGTAACAACACCAACAACAATCCAGTACACCCTAACAATTACACATCAACACCCTGACAACTAACCATAGCAACACCCCCTAACTACAACTGTGTAGCAACACAAACAACAGCATAGAACACCCTAACAACTACATATCAACACCCTGACAACTATCCACAGCCAACACCTTGACAACTACAATATAGTAACACTGACAACAATCCAGAACACCCTAACAACTACACATCAACACCCTGACAACTAACCATAGCAACACCCCTGACAACCACCTTGTATCAATACAGACAACATCTCAACAACACCCTAACAACTATACAGCAACACCTTGACAACTAACTATAGCAACAACCCCTGACAACCACATTGCATCAACACAGACATCTCAACAACACCCTAACAACTACACATCAACACCCTGACAACTATCCACAGCCAACACCTTGACAACTACAATATCGTAACGCTGACAACAACCCAGAACACCCTAACAACTACACATCAACACCCTGACAACTAACCATAGCAACACCCCCATACAACCACCTTGCATCAACACGGACAACATCTCTACAACACCCTAACAACTACACATCAACACCCTGACAACTAACTATAATAACAACCCATGACAACCACCTTGCATCAACACGGACAACTTCTCAACAACACCCTAACAACTACACATCAACATCCTAACAACTAACCATAGCAACGCCCCTTGACAACCAACTTGCATCAACATGGACAACAACTCAGAACACCCTAACAACTACACATCAACTCCCTGACAACTAAACATAGCAACACCCCCTGACAACCACCTTTCAGCAACACAAACTATTCAGAACACCCTAACAACTACACTTTGACACCTTGACAACTACCAACACCCATGACAACCCCCCTGAAAGACCTAGCAACTACACGGCAACAACCTAACAACCACTGAAAACACCCTAGCAACCACTAATCAATAAATAAAGTGGGTTTCTTTTCAAACCCGAACACAAGCAATTAAGTGATAAAGCAGTCGATATGTTTGAGTGTGCGAGTCTGTCACTTGTGGCCAGTTTATCACACTGCCTGATTTTTTTAATTATCAGGGGATGTTTCACACCGTGCATCATCATTAGCCTGTCTAAACGGCCACAGTCAGAGGCTGTACTGAGGTAAACGGCACAATTAGCAGCGCGGCGAGAGAGAGGAGTATTCAATTTGACACCCATCTGTCTTGATCCATCTCTTCTGATCATGTGAAACGCTGAACTAGCGGCTTTAACATTCAATTACATTCATCAGGTTAATCCTGAGCAAAGTGTCAATGTTTTAATCACGAATTAGCAAACTCTGGTGAAAACAGCTGGCTGCAGGTGTCGGCGGGGGCTTTTTTTCTTCCCTTTGAATATCTGACTCCATGATTTCTTCTCATTAAAGCACTACAGATTTATCTATTTAAATGAAACAGTAAAATAAATCATTCAAAACCTCTCTTATAAATAAATACAAGCTATTTCAATGCCATCAATTTATCATTTGATATGCTTATGAACAACACTTTCGCCTCACAGCAAGAAGGTCGTTGGTTCGAGCCTCGGCTGGCTCAGTTGGCATTTCGTGTGGAGTTGGCATGTTCTCCCTGTGTTCATGTAGGTTTCCTCCGGGTGCTCCGGTTTCCCCACAACTCTAAAGACATGTGGTACAGGTGAATTGTGTAGGCTAAATCGCCGTGGTGTATAAAAGTGAATGATTGTTGTCCCAGTGATGGGTTCCAGCTGGAAGGGCATTCGCTTCGTAAAATAAAGCTGAAGATCTTTGCCGTTTGGGTGAGTTCGGGCTTAATTTCTAACATTTTCCACAGTGGACTGAACCGCCAACTTATCCAGCATATGTGTTTTACGCAGCGGATGCCCTTCCAGCTGCAACCCAGTACTGGGAAACACCCATACACACTCATACACTACAGTACGGCCAATTTATGCCAACATGGGGAGAACATGCAAACTCCACACAGAAATGCCAACTGACCGAGCTGGGACTCAAACAAGCGACCTTCTTCCTGTGAGGTGACAGTGCTAACCACTGCTGATATTATGATATAATTTTATATTAATACTAGAAATGTGGGGGTGACACAGTGGTGCAGTAGGTAGTGCTGTCGCCACACAGCAAGAAGGTCGCTGGTTCGATCCTCGGCTCAGTTGGCGTTTCTGTGTGGAGTTTGCATGTTCTCCCTGCATTTGCATGGGTTTCCTCTGGGTGCTGCGATTTCCCCCACAGTCTAAAGACATGCGGAACAGGTGAATTGGGTTGGCTAAATTGTGTGTGTGTGGATGTTTCCCAGAAATGAGTTGCGGCTGGAAGGGCATGCGCTGCGTAAAAATGTGCTGGATAAGTTGGCGGTTCATTTCGCAGTGGTGACCGCGGATTAATAAAGGGACTAAGCCGACAAGAAAATGATAATGATAACAATAAATGTACTTTGGAGAGCAGAAAACACACACACACACACACACACACACACACACACACACACACACACACACAGAGAAAATTGTTTAATGAGTGAACAACCAAACAAGATGTTTTCAAACAAGAAACAAGTTATTCCTATGAATAAAATTACTGCATTTCAACATTTTCCGACCTCAAATTAAAGACCTACAGATGAAGCTGAGGTTATAGGACATTAAACACCCGCCATGCATGTTAAATGCAGATTTCACACAGCCATTGCCAAAAACACACCGCAGTGGAAACATTTGGATTCTATGTAGTGTGAAGCTCCACCTAAATGAAGGGGGAACGTCTGCTCACATCCAACTGATCATGAAATGTATTGTCTGGTGCACAACATAGTAGCAAATGCCATTCTCCTAGTTTTATTATCCAGTGTGTGTGTGTGAGTGTGTGAGTGTGTGAGTGTGTGTGTGTGTGTGTGTGTGTGTGTGTGTGAGAGAGTGTGTGAGTGTGTGTTTGACCTCCACAGGTGCAGCAGAGTCATAAACACAGCTGGTGTGACTCAGTCTTTCAACTCACACAACCTTACTAACCTCCTGAACCACGCAATGCAACCCTTGATCTCTATAACACACACGCACACACACTCCCTCACACACATACACACTCTCTCTCTCTCTCTCTCTCTCTCTCTCTCTCTCTCTCACACACACACACAAACATGCACATATACACACATACACCCAGATACATGTCACTTACAGTACACATGTGCAAGTACACACACTCTCTTTCTCTTACACGTATGTGCAAGTTACTTAAAATGCACACACACACACTACACTGTAAAAAATGGCCGTGATTTCAACGGTAAAAAAACTGTAAAAATGCTAGAGTACAAATCCGTAACCTGGTTAACAGTATGTTTCCTTAATATATACACGGCGAAAAACCATAAATTGACTTTTCCCAGAATTCCCTGAAAGGCGCATAACTTTTTATGCATTTGGTTGACATTAATATGAATCTTTTTAGTTGTTTCCCCATCAGTTATGTACATTAGAGATTTATGTTACATCTAATGTTGATAAACAATGTTTACTTCATGACTTTAATTTTATGTGTGTTACCATACTGGTGTTTATTAGCTGTGTGAATGACACTGAGCACCTTCTGTATGCTGATACTCTTGTCTGCTTGTGGGAAAACTTGATTGTGATGAGCATTGGCTCTTCATGCAACTTCCTCATCACCACGTGCATGTGGGTGTGCTAACATGTCTAACTATTTAACAAAAGATGTGTAAATGTTGATCATTCAAAATACAGACATTTTACCTCTATAAATGACTAAAATATGGTAATTTACAGTAAAAATGAAAAATTACTTTTACGGTTTGTACTAGAGATCTGTGCGGGACTAAATTTTGAATCACATTTACATTACATTTACATTTAGTCATTTAGCAGACGCTTTTATCCAAAGCGACTTACAAATGAGGACAAGGAAGCAATTTACACAACTAAGAGCAACAATGAATAAGTACTAAAGGCAAGTTTCAGGTCTGTAAAGTCTAAGAAGGGAAGTGTTAGTAGTTTTTTTTTTTTTTTTTTTTTGTACAGTTAGTGTGATATTCAAAGAGGCAATTGCAGCTTAGGAAGTGAAGTGGAGACTAAATAGTTGAGTTTTTAGTCGTTTCTTGAAAATAGCGAGTGACTCTGCTGTTCTGATGCAGTTAGGGAGTTCATTCCACCAACTGGGCAGATTGAGCGTGAGCGTTCGCGAAAGTGATTTTTTCCCTCTTTGGGATGGAACCACGAGGCGACGTTCATTCACAGAACGCAAGTTTCTGGAGGGCACATAGATCTGCAGAAGTGAGTGCAGATAAGAAGGTGCTAGGCCAGAAGTCACTTTGTAGGCAAACATCAGAGTTTTGAATTTGATGCGAGCAGCAACTGGCAGCCAGTGCAAACGGACTAGCAGCGGAGTGACATGTGCTCGTTTAGGTTCATTGAAGACAACTCGTGCTGCTGCATTCTGGAGCAGTTGAAGAGGCTTGATAGAGTTAGCTGGAAGCCCAGCTAGTAGAGAGTTGCAGTAATCCAGTTTGGAGAGAACAAGAGCTTGAACAAGGAGTTGAGCTGCATGTTCAGATAAGAAGGGTCGGATCTTTCTGATGTTATAGAGTGCAAATCTGCACGATCGAGCAGTTCTAGAAATGTGGTCAGAGAAGTTTAGTTGGTCATCAATCGTTACTCCAAGGCTTTTCACCATTTTGGATGCAGTAATGGTTGCCCCATCCATCTGGATTGAAAAGTTATGGTGTAGAGTCGGGTTGGCAGAAACTACAAGCATTTCCGTTTTTGCGAGGTTCAGCTGAAGATGATGATCTTTCATCCAGTGTGAAATATCCAACAGGCAGGCTGAGATACGAGCTGGAACCGAGGGATCATCAGGATGAAAAGAGAGGTATAGCTGGGTGTCATCAGCATAGCAGTGGTAGGAGAATCCATGTCTCTGGATGACTGGTCCTAGAGATGATGTGTAGATGGAGAAGAGAAGTGGCCCAAGAACAGAGCCTTGAGGTACCCCAGTGTTTAGATGCTGTAGGTTGGACACCTCTCCCCTCCAAGACACCCTGAATGACCTGTCAGAGAGGTAAGATCTAAACCATTGTATAACAGTGCCCGCAACGCCCAGTGACTCAAGCGTAGATAGCAGGATCTGGTGGTTGACAGTGTCAAAAGCAGCTGACAAGTCCAGCAAAATGAGGACTGATGATTTAGAGTCTGCTTTAGCCAGTCTGAGATCCTCCACGACCGAGAGCAGGGCAGTCTCAGTTGAGTGGCCTTTCTTAAAGCCGGATTGCTTGTTGTCCATGAGATTGTTTTGAGTAAGAAAGTCCAGGACTTGATTGAACACTACTTTCTCCAGAATCTTGGCCATGAATGGAAGCAGGGATACTGGTCTGTAGTTTTCAAGTAGCGTATGGTCCAGGTTGGGTTTCTTTAGCAGTGGGGTTACCCTAGCCTGCTTAAATGTAGTGGGGAATAAACCAGAGTCAAGAGATGTGTTAATTATGTGAGTCAGTGTTGGTATGACTGCAGGAGAGATGGCTTGCAAGAGATGAGAGGGAATGGGATCGAGTGGACAGGTGGTTGCATGGCTAGATAGCACAAGTTTGGACACCTCAGACTCAGAGAGCTGAGAAAAAGAGGTGAGTGTGTGTGGTGTTGGTGTTGTATCTTGCGTGTTTGTTGTAGGTGCAGCAAATTGAGCACTGATTTTTGCAGTTTTGGTGCAGAAGAATGTAGCAAAGTCATCAGTAGTAAGTGTGGAGGATGCGGGTGGAGGAGGAGGATAGAGGAGGGAGGAAAATGTTTTAAAAAGTAGGCGAGGATTAGTGGCATTGTTGATTTTCAGACGGTAATACGTCTGCTTTGCAGAAGTAACCTCAGCTGAGAAAGAGGACAGAAGAGTTTGGTATGTTAAGAGATGTGCAGGATTTTTAGTTTTCCGCCAAATTCTCTCTGCAGCCCGAAGTTTTGAGCGATGCTCACGGAGAGCATCCGAGAGCCAGGGTGCAGGAGGACTGGCACGGGCTGGCCTGGATGCAAGAGGACATAATCGGTCTAGACATGATGCTAGTGTGGAGCAGAGTGTATTAGTGGCACTGTTCGAATCAAGTGCAGTGAGTTTGCGAGATGGAGGAAGAGAGTCTGAAACAATGGTGGATAGTCTATTGGGTGAGAGAGATCGTAGGTTTCTGCGAAAGGTAACCAGTGTTGGAGTGTGTGGCGGCTCAGGAGTAATGTGGATGTTGAGAGACAGAAGGAAATGATCAGATATTTGTAGTGGAGTTACTATTGTTTGATCAGTGAAGCAGTGTCGTGTGTAAATAAGGTCTAGCTGATTACCTGATTTGTGGGTAGCAGAAGTAGGTGCTCTTTTTAGGTCAAAAGAGGCAAGCAGAGTCTGAAAGTCTGCAGCTTGCGGTTTGTCAACGTAAATGTTGAAGTCACCTAGCACCAATAAGGGAGTGGCAAAATTAGAAAAAGATGAGAGAAGAACATCCAGTTCATCTAGGAAGTGACCTAATTTACCTGGTGGGCGGTAGATGACAACCACATTTATGTAGAAGGGGTGGATAATGGTGACTGCATGGAATTCAAAGGAGCTGATTGTTGGCAGGGACGGTATCAGAGTAAATTTCCATTCTTTGGAAATTAGTAGTCCAGTCCCACCCCCTCTCCCTGTCTGACGAGGAGTGTGGGAAAAAGAGAAATTAGCAGAAAGAGTAGCATGTGTAGCAGTGTCCTCCGGCCTCAACCAGGTCTCAGTTAGAGCCATGAGATTATAGTCAGAATATGTAGCTATGGAGGTAATAAAATCAGCCTTGTTAACAGCTGATTGGCAATTCCAGAGGCCCACGGAGAGAGAGAGTTGTGAAATAGTAGATACATGTATTGAACGAAGGTTGTGAGGATTACGCCTGCAGCGCACCTCCCGTGTTTTGCGAGTGTTAGTAACAACAGGAATTAGTAAACACATAATAAAAGTGCACTGACAACAAAAAATAAGTGTAAAGTAAAACAATAAAGTAAAGTACTCAAGTGCTTTGTCGGTGTCTTTGCTCGGTGGAGTCGCGCAGGTAGAGTCGATGGTCTTTACCCTCGTCGGTCTTCACACGAGGCGGTCTTCACACGAGGCTGCCGCGACCGCTGCCGCGGTGAACTAGTTGTTTATATAACCCCAAAGCACTAGCTGATTGAATTCAGCTGGACACGCCTCGAGAGTCAAAACAAGGGCCGAAACTGAGGCGGACGACGCGAACCGCGTCTGCGTTCGCTACACAAGCTCTTATAGTAACCAAGGAAACAGTGGCTAAACAACTTCTAGTATTATACACAACTGAAAGCAAGTTTAACTGTCCTACAACTTTACACAAACAGCTGGAAACAAGTCCTCAAACCATACACAACAACTGAAACAAATCTTAAATGTACTTACAGGCTGCTGTTCTAGATGCTGCTAAAGTGCTTCTCCTGCCGACTAATGCTACCGTGCTCACTATATAGTGGTTACCTGGCGTTTGGACACGCCTCCCGAGTCAAAACAAGGGCCGAAACTGAGGCGGACGACGCGAACCGCGTCTGCGTTCGCTACACAAGCTCTTATAGTAACCAAGGAAACAGTGGCTAAACAACTTCTAGTATTATACACAACTGAAAGCAAGTTTAACTGTCCTACAACTTTACACAAACAGCTGGAAACAAGTCCTCAAACCATACACAACAACTGAAACAAATCTTAAATGTACTTACAGGCTGCTGTTCTAGATGCTGCTAAAGTGCTTCTCCTGCCGACTAATGCTACCGTGCTCACTATAATCCCGCTCCCGCCCGCACCCGCCAGGTTTTAGCCCGAACCCGACCACTCCCGCTTATATTAAGAATTTGTTGTCCCGCTGCCCGACCCGCCCCGTTTTCTGCCCGCCGCGCCCGATCCCGCTAAAGAGCGGGGGAGAACAAAACCGAAAATCACCCAGCTATACAGTCCAGACAGCCAAGCTATCTGTATAAAAACACACACACACACACAGCACCAAGCACACACACACAGACTAAGCTCTCTCTCTCTCTCATACAGGCGCGCACTAACACACACACAAGCACCAAGCAGACACACAGGCGTTTGCTGTTATATCAACTCAAAGGCTTGTAATACCATGTATCAATGTAATACCAAAAGGTTTTATATAAAGGTATATAAATACTGAGTCGCGCCAGCTCCGGGCCGCAGCGCACATTACTCTCGGGCCGATTCCGGCGCGGATGCGGCAGCGTTGGCTCGCTTAAGGCCGCTGCATCTGGCCAGATTGATTCGGGCCGGAATCGGGCAGTGATTCCACAAGCATCCGGCCCGAGTCCGGCAGCCGGAGCCAAGCCGAGTGGTAAGTCTCTGGCAGGCGAGAATCTAGCCGGAACTGGCCAGAGTGTATTTTGCTATCTGGGAAAGCTCTCTCTCTCTCTCTCATTCGTGCGCACTAACACACACACACACAAGCACCAAGCACACACACAGGCAAAGCTCTCTCTCTCTCTCTCTCATTTGCAAAGCAATATCCGCGATATTGCTAGACAGCCCGCTCCCGTCCCAAATTAAACCTGTTACCGACCGCTCCCGCGATTTATTCAGAAATTTACACCCTATTACCAATACAGACCTCTAGTTTGTACCGTGTTTTTAACGTTAAAGTACTGGTAACCACAGCTGCCGTTTTTTTACCGTAAATTTTACGGATTTATTTTTTACAGTGTAGGCTTGGGCGGTAATACGGTAATGTGGTATACCGCAGGATCTAAAAATAGCAATGGTGTCAGTTTCAATACCGTTATACCGTCATAAAAACAATGCACTTAAATAGGAGACGAATATAAAATAATAACTCTTATTTATTTAATGCCTACAAATGTGTATGCGTGATTGTCATCACAGGAAAGTGTGGAGGAGAGAGAGAGGTGAGGTAAGATGGCGAGTCGCGAACCAAGTGCAGTTTGGCAGTATTTCCGGTTTCGACCGAACGAGAAGGGAGACGTGGTAAAAACGAACTGAGGTCTGCATTCCCGCTGCTGTACCACGGGAGCTGACCAGATGTCTTGCGGTGCGGGAATAAATGTCTGAATAAAACCCGGGAGCGCACAGTATGGCACAGCACAGTAAATGGCACAGTATCAGGATTGGATCTGTATCAATCGATACTCAGAATTTTAGTATCGGGATTGGATCGGTTGCAAAAAAATGGTGTTGGTGCATCCCTAGTATTGAACTGTGTCATATAGTATGTTTCACCAGTCTGCTATTGTACAGCCACACAGAAGATTGTGTCAAACGCACAGAATGAATCTTTTGGGTGCTATCCCGAATCATTTGCATGCCTCAGAATGCGGCGCGACTATGATTTACGCTCATTGTCAGGCGCTTTCTGCACAGCGCTGCATTTTCTCCATATTGATGATCAGTGTGTGTGACTCTGCCTGATGCTGCCGGTGATTATGCAGGACTCGGAGAGCAAGCCGCTGTTAATCAGGCCGGACAGAGGTTACAACAGCTCAATACCAGAGACGCTCCGGCTTTGATCCAAACAGCCATGCAGAACATTCGGGTCCGGAGCGTCAGAAACTGTGCTGTCAGGCCTTTTGGATTTAAATTAAACCCTGTTAACCCAGAGAGGAAGACGGAGAGCAGAAGTCAGGGATGTGCCATTTTCTCTGACGTTCGGAGTGGCCGACCATTAACAATTTGTGTGCACAGCAGAAAGAAATAAGTGCTTGCTGACAGACGGATCAATCCGGCGTTTCAGGTAGAGAATTCTTAACTACAGAAGTTAGTCTGCAGCTCCGCAATGAGACATATGCTAGAAACACAGCATCTGTGATGAAACAATATTCAGAGCAAAACTCCTGCAAGGACAGAAAGTCTTCAAACTGATGCTGCAGGTGTTGCAGAGCATAATTAATTCACACGCAAGTAAATTAAACGGGTCACCAGTAGAATAGTGGAGTAAATGAGGACAGAATGATCTTTGTGCATGTGTGTGTGTGGATTGAGTGGTTCATCAGGACAAATTTGTGTAAATACATGGGTATGAGCTACTGTATGAATGTTTAAGTGGTATATAAGGACATGCCCTGTGTCCTCGTTACTCAAAACTGTAAAATCATACTTCACGGGGCCTTTTCACATTTACATTTTGCCACAAGTTTCCCCTGTGGTTTAAGTTTAGGAGTAAGGTCATATAATAAGTGTTTTTTACTGGATAAAATACATTACGCCCGTGGAGAGTCCTCATAAACCACAAAAACCCACATGTGAATGTGTGTTTTTTTACATTTATGGACAATATTTATATTTCTATATCTCATTTCTAAATTCTGGCCTCTTCATTGGCACAAACCATGCACAATCTAGTTATTAGAGTGTTTATTTATTTTTGTTAATGTTAGTTAATTAAAAATGATACTCATTGTTAGTTTGTTAACTCAACGCATTAACTAATCCTAACAAGTACAAGTTTGCATTATAATAATTCATTAGTAAATGTTGACTGACAAATGACTACCTCGCCAAATACCCAAACAATGAACAGCAACTACATAGCAATAAATAGCAGTACCCTGACAACCGCCCCATAACAACAAACTGACAACCCCCCAAAACACCCAAACAACTACATAGCAACAACCCTAACAACTGTAGCAGCACTACAACGATGCAGAACAGCATAGTAACACCCTCACCACCACTCAGAACACAATGGCAACTACACAGCAACACCTTGACAACCATTTTATAGCAACAATCTTGCATCCATCCTGGCAACTACAAAACACTTAGACATCCACCCCATAGCAACACTCTAGCAATCACAGAGCAACCCCTCTCTACCCCCCCATAGCCAATACCCTGATAACCGCCTCATAGCAACACCATGACAACCACCCAAAACACCCTAACAACTACATGGCAACAATCCCGAAAACCCTAACAACTATAGCAACACAACAACAATGGAGAACACCATGGTAACACCATGACAACCACCCAAAGCCTCCAAACAAGTGCTTAGCAACAGTCCCAAAAACACTAACAACTATAGCAACACAACAATGCAGAACACCATAGTAACACCTAGACAACCACTCAGAACACAATGGCAACTACACAGCAACACCTTGACAACCATTTTATAGCAACACCCTCACATCCATACTAGCAACTACATAACACTTAGACATCCACTCCATAGCAACACTCTTGCAATCACAGAGCAACCCCTCTCTACCACCCCAAGGCCAAAACCCTGATAACCGCCCCATAGCAACACCATGAAAACCAGCCAAAACACCCCAACAACTACATAGCAACAATCCTGAAACCCTAACAACTATAGTAACCCAACAATAATGTAGAACACCATAGTAACACCATGACAACCACTCAGAACTGTCACGGTTGCAGGTTTGTGCGCTCTTCCGGAATGTCTGTGTGATCATGTGGGTTTGTTTTGCTTTTGTGGCCCACGTGTGTTGTTTTGGTCACGTGGCCTTACGTCACTCCGCTGGATTGATTTTTCGCCAGCTGAATTACATCATCGTGACTATTTAAGTGCTACGTGTTTAATGTTCATTGTCAGTTCGTTACGTGTGCTCATGTGTGTCTCTCTGTCTGTGCTCAGGACCGTGAGGAGCTTCTGCTAGAGCCTGATTTCCTGTTCGATTCCTGTCCTGTTCCCCTAGCCTTAGCACCTCACTCTTTTGTTACATCCTGCCTTTTTTGAGTTTGACTGTGTTTAATAAATTACTTTGTTCACTCGCTATTGGATCCACCCGAACATTTATTTTGAGCGTGACAAAACGAACTGACCTTTACCATGGATCCAGCGAGTACTTCTCAGATATCGGAGTTCCTTACTGCTAGCAACGCCAGGATCGATCGCCAGGACGAGGCTTTAGCCACGACTGCACAGGCTATCCAGGCCTTGGTTGGTCAGGTGTCGTTACTCACTACGCAGGTCCAACAGCTGATTTCCGGAACAACACAAGGGGAGCCTGCACCAGCTCCGGAGGTGATACCTGCGCCGGTGACTGCCAGTGCTAACTTGGGCGTTGGTCGCTCAGTTGAGCCTCGCCTTCCTCCGCCGACCTGCTATGCTGGGGAGCCTCACTTATGCCGGTCCTTCTTAGCCAAATGCTCCCTGTACTTCTCCCTGCAGCCATCTTTGTTTTCCTCAGAGCAGGCCAAGGTGGCGTTCGTCATCACTCTCCTTTCAGGAAGGGCGGCTCAATGGGGAACCACAGCATGGGAGAAGAAATTACCCTGTTGTTCTTCGTTCGACCTGTTCTCAAAGGAACTAAAAAAGGTCTTTGATCGGGCCGCCTCTGGGAGAGAGGCCGCTCGAGTCCTCGCTGAGCTCCGCCAGGGGAATCGGAGCGTGGCGGACTATTCCATTGAGTTCCGCACGTTGGCTGCTGAATCCGGCTGGAACGCGGAGGCTCAATGGGACATGTTCCTTCATGGCCTTTCGGATCGTCTTCAGGACGAGATCTACTCCCTAGATCTTCCCAAGACCCTCGACGAGCTAGTGGATTTGGCCATCCGGGTGGACTCCAGACTGCTTCGCCGTGAGAGTCGCATGCGGCAAAACAGGTTTCCGGATCCTGTCCCTGACTCGCCGGTCTCGCCGATGGCACCGGAAGTTGGGAGCGTTGACCCGGAACCCATGCAGTTGGGCAGATCCCGCTTGTCCGTAGAGGAGAAGCGCCGGCGAAGAACGGAGGGACTCTGTCTCTACTGCGGTGGGGCGGGGCATCGGGTGGCTTCCTGTCCCGTAAAAGTCAACACCCATCAGTAGGTAAGAGGTTACTGATGGGTGAAATTAATTTGGACAAATCCTCTACGTCTGCCACTATACTGCCCGTCTCCTTATCATGGGGTTCCGGAACTCAAGACACACAGGCGCTCGTCGATTCCGGGGCGGAGGGAAACTTCATTGACTCTGGTTTCGCTTTCAGTTTTAAACTTCCGGTTATTGCACTGTCACAACCCATTGCAGTACGCGCACTCAGCGGACTTTCCCTTCCCACTATCACTCACTCCACCAAACCCATAAAGCTGATCACGTCTGGAAATCATGTTGAACACATTTCATTTTTTTTAACAGACTGTTCTAACACACCAGTGGTTTTAGGTCATCCTTGGTTAATTCTTCATAAGCCTCACATTAACTGGGGTCTTAATGCCATACTTTCGTGGAGTGAGAACTGTCATCAGTCTTGTCTTTCGTCTGCTCGTTCTGCTGTTTCTTGTTCTGTGTTTCAGGAGGAGCGCATGGACCTGTCAAACGTGCCCAGTGAGTACCTCGACCTGAAGAGAGTGTTCAGTAAGTCTCGAGCTGCTTCACTGCCTCCTCACCGTCCCTATGACTGTGCAATAGATTTATTGCCAGGTACGTCTCCGCCTAAAGGCAAGTTATACTCTCTTTCTATTCCTGAGAGGGAGGCCATGGAGAAATATATTTCTGATTCTCTAGCGGCCAAGATCATACGGCCCTCTTCTTCACCGGCGGGGGCGGGGTTCTTTTTCGTGAAAAAGAAGGATGGGTCCCTTAGACCCTGCATTGACTATCGAGGGCTGAACAGCATCACGGTGAAGAATACATATCCTTTGCCGCTGATGTCTTCAGCGTTCGAGCGTCTGCAGGGGGCTTCGTTTTTCACGAAATTAGATCTCCGCAACGCATATCATTTGGTTCGCATGAAGCAGGGTCATGAGTGGAAAACCGCGTTTTTGACCCCCAGGGGGCATTTTGAATATTGTGTTCTTCCTTTTGGGCTTTCTAATGCTCCTGCGGTTTTCCAAGCACTCGTAAATGACGTGTTGCGAGATATGATAGATCAGTTTATTTATGTCTACCTGGATGACATTCTGATTTTTTCTCGTTCTCTCCAGGAACATGTGCAGCACGTCAGGCGAGTGCTTCAGCGGCTGCTAGAGAATGGGCTTTTTGTCAAGGCGGAGAAATGCGTGTTCCATGCACAGTCTGTTCCCTTTCTAGGACACATTGTGTCAGTCGAGGGGGTGCGCATGGATCCAGAGAAAGTTCAGGCTGTGGTGAATTGGCCAATCCCCGAGTCTCGTAAGGCCCTGCAGAGATTTCTGGGCTTCGCTAATTTTTACCGGCGTTTTATTCGCAATTTCAGCCAGCTCGCCGCCCCTCTGACGTCCTTAACCTCCTCCAAAACTCCCTTCAGGTGGTCGATCGCAGCACAGGCTGCATTCTCCAATCTGAAGAGCCGCTTTGTTTCAGCTCCTATTTTAGTGACACCTGATCCCTCCCGGCAGTTTGTGGTGGAGGTTGACGCGTCAGAGGTGGGGGTGGGCGCTATCCTGTCCCAGCGCGCCGCCTCGGATGACAGAATTCATCCGTGCGCGTTTTTCTCTCACCGATTATCTCCCGCAGAACGTAATTACGACATTGGTAATAGGGAGTTGTTGGCTGTCAAACTCGCTTTGGAGGAGTGGCGTCATTGGTTGGAGGGTTCGGGGGTTCCCTTTATCGTTTGG
The DNA here is from genome assembly GCF_052040795.2 of Danio rerio. Lineage (NCBI taxonomy): Eukaryota > Metazoa > Chordata > Actinopteri > Cypriniformes > Danionidae > Danio > Danio rerio. The sequence continues at coordinate 48,375,920 of NC_141032.1, read as the reverse complement.
ACCGATCATAAGAACCTTGAATACATCAGGTCCGCCAAACGACTCAGCTCCAGGCAGGCTCGGTGGGCATTATTTTTCGGTCGTTTCGATTTTACCATCTCTTATCGGCCGGGTTCCAAAAACATCAAACCCGACGCGTTATCCCGTCTTTTTGATTTTTCCGAGCGCAATACGTCTCTTGAGCCCATCGTTCCCCAGAGGATTTGTATTTCTGCTGTGACATGGGAGATCGAGAGCAGGGTCCGCACAGCCCTGGATGGGGTAACGCCCCCGGCCGGATGCCCACCCAGTTGTTTGTTTGTGCCGGAGGAGATTCGGTCTGACGTCATTCGGTGGGGACATTCCTCCAAAGTGGCTTGTCATCCGGGGGTGAGTCGTACATTATTTTTGGTTAAACAGCGATTCTGGTGGCCAGCTATGGCACGGGACATACGCGAGTTTGTTTTGGCCTGTTCTGTTTGTGCTGTTTCTAAGACTTCTAATCGCCCTCCCGCTGGACTCCTTCAGCCGCTGTCAGTGCCTTCGAGACCCTGGTCGCACATTTCGCTAGATTTCGTCACCGGGCTCCCGCCGTCTGGTGGCAATACGGTTGTTTTGACCGTTGTGGACCGGTTCTCGAGGGCAGCTCATTTTATTCCTCTGCCCAAATTACCCTCAGCCAGAGAGACAGCGGATGCTGTCATTAATCACGTCTTTCGCATTCATGGCCTCCCGACGGACGTGGTTTCTGACAGGGGGCCCCAGTTTGTCTCTAAATTTTGGAGAGAATTTTGTCATTTATTGGGAGCGACTGTAAGTCTTTCTTCTGGGTTTCATCCTCAGAGTAACGGACAAACTGAGAGGGCAAACCAAGATCTCGAGCGAATGTTACGTTGTTTGGTTTCCCAGAATCCCTCCTCTTGGAGTCAGCAGCTCCCATGGGTGGAGTACGCACACAATTCATTACCAGTGTCGGCTACGGGCCTTTCTCCGTTTCAGTGTAGTTTAGGTTACCAGCCACCAGCTTTTCCCAGTCTGGAATCCGAAGTCGCGGTCCCCTCCGCCCACGCCTTTGTCCAGAGGTGCCGACGCACTTGGAACAGGGCCAGGCAGACCCTCCTCCAAGTGGGTGCGCGCACTAAGGCTAAAGCCGATCGCCACCGGTCGAAGCCTCCCGTTTACGTCGTCGGTCAAAAAGTGTGGCTTTCAACTAAGAATATTCCCTTGCGTTCCGTATGTAATAAACTTGCACCCAAATTTATTGGCCCATTCACTGTCATCAAGATCATTAGTCCGGTGGCAGTCCGCCTCAAACTTCCTCCAGCGTACAGGAGAATTCATCCCGTGTTCCATGTTTCCAAATTAAAGCCCGTTTTTCATACGGCGATTAATCCGCCCACTCCGGTTCCCCCCCCGCCGCGTCTCGTAGATGGGGAGACCGTTTATTCGGTTAAGCGCATTCTGGACTCAAGACGGAGGGGGCGAGGATTTCAGTACTTGGTGGACTGGGAAGGTTATGGTGCGGAGGAGAGGAGTTGGGTCCCTGCAAAGGACATATTGGATCACTCTCTTATCGATGATTACAATCGCCAGGTAAGCGCTTCTGGGAGCACCAGGAGGTGCTCTTGAGAGAGGGGTAATGTCACGGTTGCAGGTTTGTGCGCTCTTCCGGAATGTCTGTGTGATCATGTGGGTTTGTTTTGCTTTTGTGGCCCACGTGTGTTGTTTTGGTCACGTGGCCTTACGTCACTCCGCTGGATTGATTTTTCGCCAGCTGAATTACATCATCGTGACTATTTAAGTGCTACGTGTTTAATGTTCATTGTCAGTTCGTTACGTGTGCTCATGTGTGTCTCTCTGTCTGTGCTCAGGACCGTGAGGAGCTTCTGCTAGAGCCTGATTTCCTGTTCGATTCCTGTCCTGTTCCCCTAGCCTTAGCACCTCACTCTTTTGTTACATCCTGCCTTTTTTGAGTTTGACTGTGTTTAATAAATTACTTTGTTCACTCGCTATTGGATCCACCCGAACATTTATTTTGAGCGTGACAAGAACACATTGGCAATTACACAGCAACACCATGACAACCACCCAAAACACACTAACAACTTCATAGCAACAACCCTGAAAACCCTAACAACTATAGCAACACAACAACGCAGAACACCATAGTAACATCTAGACAACCTTCCAAAACATCCAAACAAGTGCTTAGCAACAACCCCCGAAAACCCTAACAACTATAGCAACACAACAATGTAGAACACCATAGTAACACCCTCACAACACAATGGCAACTACACAGCAACACCATGACAACCACCTCATAGCAACACCCTCACAATCATTGAAGCAACTACATAACAACACTTCAACAACCGCCCCTTAGCAACACTCTCACAACCACTCAGAACTTTCTAACAACAACCGACCACAGACACCAAAATTAAACTTGTTAAACTCTTATGTTGGCCCAAACCTGTTAGGCTAATAAACAATTGCACACACGCAACACATTTCGTCTTCATTCCTTTCCTCCAGCCTAGATAAATGTGGGTCATGCTAATTAATACATGTTGAGTGTTTTGATTGTGATCTGGAAATCACTGTGCCCTGAGGTGTGTTTGGAAAGCTTTAGATGTAACAGATCCTCGTCCGCCTCCATTGACCTCTACACATCCCAAATTCATCAGCAGAGCTCATTTCTCATCAATTAGCAGCTTCTGGACTTAAGAGGACAAAGAGCCCCTTAGAACCTAATCAGGATTATGAGAGGTTTGTTAATTAAAGGCGTGTTTCTTCATTAAGGCTTTAGGTCTTGATTGTAGATATGTCTCACACTCTCAAATCCAGAGGGAAATTCTGAGATGAATCCGCCCAGTTATAGATGATTAAATCTTGGATTTCTGCAGATAGCATAACGTCAAATTTAAGACTTTAAGACCTTTTTAACACCATCGAGTATTAAATTTAAGAACTACTGTATTTCACACAATCAAAAACACTCTTATACATAAAGAGAAAATCAAAAAAAAAATTAAAAAAATCACAAAATCAGGGAAGAATAAATGTATTCAAACTGAACAGTAGTGAAGACAGGTTAGATGCACCATTTAACTAAAGAAAAAAGGCAGATTTAATTCGCCTGGTGCCACATCGTGCACCTTCGCTGACTATGCGTGCACCTCAAACGGACGAGGCTCTTTAAAACGACAGAGGCGGTCGAAAGAAAGCTACCGTAAAGTCAGACGAATAAACAGAAAAGTAGGACCCCTGCTGAACAATCCAGCTTAAACCAGCCTAGGCTGGTTGGCTGGTTTTAGCTGGTCGACCAGGCTGGTTTTAGAGGGGTTTTGGCCACTTCCAGCCTGGTTTCCAGCCATTTCCAGCCTGGCCTAAGCTGGTCAGGCTGGGAGATGACCAGCTAAAACCAGCTATATCCAGCTTAAACCAGGCTGGTCAAGCTGGTTTTAGATGGATTTGGCCGGTCATTTTCCAGCCTGACCAGCTAAGTCCAGGCTGGAAATGGCTGAAAATCAGCCTGGAAATGGCCAAAAACCCCCTAAAACCAGCCTGGTCAACCAGCTAAAACCAGCCAACCAGCCTAGGCTGGTTTAAGCTGGATTCTTCAGCAGGGACGTTTCCAGAACTACTTTATATCATTAATATCTTTCAAGATTTTTAAACTAATTATTTTTTATAAATTATTTTAATGATTATAAAGATTTTTATAAACATTCAAGCGAGTTCACACTAATCTTGATAATAAAGCTTGTTTGGCATGTTGTCCTGGGAGAGAGCCAATGAACAGCAACTACATAGCAATAAATAGCAGTACCCTGACAACCGCCCCATAGCAACAAACTGACAACCCCAAAACACCCAAACAACTACATAGTAACAACCCCAAAAACCCTAACAACTGTAGCAGCACTACAACGCTGCAGAACAGCATAGTGACACCCTCACAACCACTCAGAACACACTGGCAACTACACAGCAACACCTTGACAACTATTTTATAGCAACACCCTTGCATCCATCCAAGCAACTACAAAACACTTAGACATCCACCCCATAGCAACACTCTAGCAATCACAGAGCAACACCTCTCTACCACCCTATAGCCAATACCCTGATAACCGCTCCATAGCAACACCATGACAACCACCAAAAACACCCTAACATGTACATAGCAACAATCCCGAAAACCCTAACAACTATAGCAACACAACAACAATGGAGAACACCATAGTAACACCATGACAACCACCCAAAGCCTCCAAACAAGTGCTTAGCAACAATCCCAAAAACACTAACAACTATAGCAACACAACAATGCAGAACACCATAGTAACACCTAGACAACCACTCAGAACACACTGGCAACTACACAGCAACACCTTGACAACTATTTTATAGCAACACCCTCGTATCCATACTAGCAACTACAAAACACTTAGACATCCACTCCATAGCCACACTAGCAATCACAGAGCAACACCTCTCTACCACCCCACAGCCAATACCCTAATAACCGCGAGCGCTGAGCTTATGAGATCCTCAACCCCTGGACTCCCTCCCGTTTGCAGGACGAGAGAGGAGTTTAAGCTCAGGTAATACTTGATGAACTCCCCCGGCTTATTTCTGGCTAATGACAGATATATGGCTAAGCTTTGGCTATGGTATCATTTTGCCATGTTTAATCTACTTAGGTTACATGTTTTTTGGATTGTGGGAGGAAACTGGAGAACCCCATGTGAGCACGGGGAGAACGTGTAAACTCTGCACAGAAATGTCAACTGGTTTAGAAGAGACTTTAACTGGAGACATTCTTGCTGTGAGGCAACAGTGCTAATCACTGGGCCGCCGTGTCACCCATCTGGAAGAAGGGGGAGTAGGGGTGGGTAGGGGGGGATTCTTCAAGATGAAGATACTGAGATAAGAAAACTTAATTTATAATGAGTTAGGAATCATCTGATTCAGTGCTCGAAATTGCGACCATTTTAGCTGCATATGCGCCCAAAATTTTATCTATGCAACCTCAAAATATATTTGGGAGCATTTGTCCGAGTGCATAAAATTGTTGTGTGCGACCAGTTTTTACTGCAAAATGTTCACTACTGCGCTGATTTGGGAGACATTCACGCAGAATGCATCTCTAAGCTCTTTGTCTGCACTTGAAACAGGAAACGCAGCGCTCAGGAATGGTTTAAAACAGTTGTCATGTCAACTTGCTGCAGTAAACAAAGCCAAGTTCGTAATGTTTGCCCCGCCTTCGCACTTCTTATTGGCCCACTGCTCTAGCACTGAAATATCAGCTGTCAATCACTCAGTCAGTGCCTTCTGGCTTGGGATGACATGCAGAGAGCTACTACCGTGAAAAACTGTAAAACGCTGAAGATGAGAATGAAGAGAACACTGACAGATTTTGTTTTAGAAACCATGGCATCTAAAGTTACAAATAATGACACATCTTAGTAGTGATCATGTGCTGAATGTTATTCCACCATCTACACTTTTCCAAGAGTGGATAAAAGACTTTATCTTCAAGTCCGCTATGAAAAGTCTGTGGGATGGAATTTTCAGGTAACTGTTTGCCACATCTAGCACGAGAGCTTCTGTTTATTCCTTCATATAACCGCCAGATGCTGTCCGCCATACTAGTGGCAGCTATATTTAAAATTAAACACCACGTACACCATCACAAACGGGCTTGCACTGAGTAAACTAACATCGCTACTCATAAAAAGACTGGTATTGCTATTAACATGACGTATGCATATAATAAGGTAGAGTATATGTCAAAAGCTTCAGTGCAATATCAGACAGCACCCGTGAGAACAGCACAGTTATACCGTTAACAGATTCATTCATGTCAAGCAGTGCGTGCAGGGCCAGTGAGCGCTCCATGTATCCTTTAGTCACTCAGTTATGTTATTAAAATCTATTTTCTTGTGATAACGGAAATTCATTGAGACATATTTTCCTCACGCATACATGTTTATATTGTTTGCTTGTTAGTTTGATTACTGTTGATTTCAAATGCAACAAATTTGTTTGTATAAAACTTGTAGTAACGGTGCTTATAATTGGTGGGTGCGACTAAATTTTGGCTGATGCGCCTAAATTTGTCAATTTAGGAGCACCGGTGCTACCAAGCAAAAAAAGTTCATTTCGAGCACTGTGACTGGTGAATTGATCATGAGCTCATGCGGGACCAGCTGTGATCAATCATAAGCACGAGATCCTCTCGAAATTAGTTTATAAATAAACTTCACATAGTGAGGGACCACTGTAATACATTTTTGCCATTAGAAGCTGGTTATAATCACCCTTAAAATGTTATTTTAAAACCATTAACTATGACAGTTACCTCAACAGACTCCTAATTTGCTGCTTTGTGCATCAGTATGAGCATGCACAATAAATTGTTGGATGCAATTCACCAAACAGCCACCAGTGTCACTTTCAACAATATTTTCAGAATTTTACATAGAGCCCCTTTAAAGGAGATTGTAGATGGTGGTCTTGCAATTAAAGACCTGTGAGAGTTTCTCCATGAAAGAGGCAGCTGGGGCCCAGGGGACGATTAGCTGAGCTTTAATGAAGTCCCCTTTGTTTCCCCTCGGAATCCTTGCTTTCTTAACTTGACTTGCACTTGTCTTTTCACCCACTTCTGCTCTGAAATGAAAGCAGATCTTTGGTTAATAGGCCCTGTGCGATCAGATTGCTCTATTAAGGGAATAATGTAAAAAAAGGAGTGAGAAAATCCAGACAATGGAGTCATTCTACAGGCCATTCAGGGTCAATTTTGAGTTTCATGTCATGGCCACTGCAAGTCTTTAAGTTGTTAATCAGATTTATGATTGTATATCACATCTACACTGATAGATGAATTAATAGAAAAGGAGCAAGGGGTTTGCTAATCATTCTGAGCACTCAAATTCAGACAATATAAAGCACAACCACAAAAATCCACAGAAATATGCCATTGCTGTGGTTACTAGTTCATAAGATTGGTCTATCAATATCGGGTGGTATTTTGAACAAATTTAGAAACAACGTCAAAATAATTTTAATTTAAACATAAATTCCACATTGTTACTCTTGACCCCGTCAGCAGCGACAGCCTGATCTCACGAGGAAACGTAAGCATTTTACGTTTTGTCAGTTTAGTGGCTAATTCGTACAAGTTCAGTCGTACGAAAATGTACGATTTTAAAAAGGAGGCATGGCACCTAGCCCCACCCCTAAACCCAACCATAATTGGGTGATTAGCAAATCATACTAAATTGTACAAATTAGATCGTACGAATTCATACAAATTAGCCAATAAATGAAAAAGTTACGAATTGCCGTGAGATTGCGTCAGCAGTACGACAGTAACTCATGGGTATGTCAAAAGTAACACAACAATTTTTGCTAGATTAACTGGATTAATCTGTTTTATTTTAAATCTATCTGACTATGACCTTGTTAAGGCAACGCAGTGGCGCAGTAGGTAGTGCTATCGCCTCACTGCAAGAAGGTCGCTGGTTCGAGCCTCGGCTGGGTCAGTTGGCGTTTCTGTGTGGAGTTTGCATGTTTTCCCTGCATTCGTGTGGGTTTCCCACCCAGGTCAAAGACATGCGGTACAGGTGAATTGGGTAGGCGACAGTAAATTGTCTTTAGTGTATAAGTGTGAATAGGTGTGTATGGATGTTTCCCAGAGATGGGTTGCAGCTGGAAGGGCATCCGCTGCGTAAAACATATGCTGGATAAGTTGGCGGTTCATTCCGCAGTGGCGACCCCAGATTAATAAAGGGATTAAGCCGAAAAGAAAATGAATGAATGAATGACCTTGTTAAAATGGGAGTGTACGGGTGTTTCCCATTTATGGGTTGCAGCTGGAAGGGCATCCACTGCATAAAACAAATGCTGGATAAGTTGGCGGTTCATTCCGCTGTCGTGACCTAAGATTAATAAAGGGACTAAGCCGAAAAGAAAATGAATGAATGAACAAATTTCTATTTTGCTCTTTATTTTTGCAAAGAATATTAAAAGGAATTTTCATTTTCAATTTCAGCTCCATCTAATGTGTCAAAAGCAACCCAACAATGCAAAATGTTAACATTTTCTATACTTTTTAAAATATGTTATTATTATTACTGACAATATGCATTCATTTTATAAAACATCTAAATCCAAACAAGAAAACTCGAATGTGTAAGTGAAAAATAAGCTCTGTCTATTAGCAGAGGGACATAAACACAGGATCTCTTGCCCCAGATATCTTAACCATTTAAGATGCACTCCTTAAAAATAATTTTTTGACCCACATCTTGTATTCAATAATATGCTTGCACAACTCTAATAAAATAATAAAATGCAATTAAAATAATTACGATAACCTATAGACAAAAGGTCAACCAGGGGGTTACGATGCCTGTCAAAGAGTTAAGGATGTGTTACTGCACTAAACAACCTGTAGACTGAGCATTAGTGTGATGCATGAAAAGAGAAACACACCTTGTAATAAGGAAACAAGAACTGCTACAATGACTTACTTTCTGCACTTAAAAGCTGAAATTCAGAGCTAACCGCAGAACACGGTCCCGAAATCAGCTGATATTCGGCAGCTCCATCAAGGGTTACAGGCTGAATGTGCTGTTATAGCCTGGAAAGCAAAAGTTGTCAGGCCTTCCAGAAAATCGCTTTGTTACTTTCACCCTACGTTACTTTTGTCCCCACTCTTCCCTACTATTAAGTAAGGTCACTACACAGCAAAATATGGGGACCCAAAACAACTCTATGGGTGTTAATTTCAACACTTTGAAAGTGTCTCATGGGGTCCACTCAAAACTGAGTTAAATCAACACTTTCAAAAGGGTTGGCACATTGACACCGAAGTAAGGGTTAATTTTAACTCCGGGCAGAGTTAAAAATGTAACTATATTTAACACCGCCTGGTAGTAATTTTTTTACTACAATATGTTGTTATTTTATTCAACTCTCTTGAGTGTAAATATGGTAAAAAGGTCAAATAGACTGTAAATTACAAAAGAAAAAACATTTTATTTGAAAACATTCACAACTTCAACAATTCATTCAGTTTTTAAAATGCAACAATGTCAAATATGCTTTAAATTTTTTATTAGTACAGACAGTATCAACAAAATATGTATGACCAGTGCTCAAAAAGGCTGTTTCAGTCCTTTAGTCCAAACTTGATGTTTCATCAGAGCAATTTGAAAGTTCAATATATCGTCACTCATAGTTTTCTTCTAAACGCATAGTTTTCTTCTGAAATGACATTTTAAACAACTTGGCTTGCAAATCTTTCACTTCTGGTGTTTCCTTGTTCCTCCATATCAAACACAGCAGTTTAAATGAAGGTATAAATGCTGTAAACTTGTGTAAAAACTGGAGCTAGGAAATCTCATCAAGCATGTCCTGTGAATGAAGTGCTTCCCAGCCACAGGATGACCTTTTTATCCATGACGATGTAGTAGCTGCTGATCGCTCGTCTGGTGGTTCCTGATGCACGGATATAGGGTGAAGCTCATCTAAGAACTCTTCAAGACTCCAGCATGACTAAGAAAAATGTTTGAAAACAAATTGCAATCAAATTCTATGATATATTAAAAAGAACATTTAAAGTAAATAAAACATTTAAGAAATCTAAACTCACCTTTTGAAAATCTTCATGATGATCCACAACTTGACTCTCCCAGCTGGTTGAGGTGACAGGATATGGAAAAGTAGAAAAAACACATACATCACTGTTGGATCTCCAAAAACAATTAGGTTAACCACTATGACTAGAACTGGAAAAACAGGCAGCTGTCTGTCCAGAATCCTGAATTTAACACAACACTTGGAGCAAAATTTAGAGGAGCTTAAAATCTTTTATATCATTTAGTGATGCTGACTTCCCCAAAATATTGGCCACAGTGTAAAAAATATTCATAAACTTACAGTTTTCTGTAAGCGTGTGCGTGTGTGTGTGTGTGTGTGTGTGTGTGTGTGTGCGTGCGTGTGTGTGCGTGTGTGTGTGTGTGTGTGTGTGTGCGCGTTTCTTTACCAGATTCAACTTGTTAGGCCCTTTCAGGTCCAGTATTGACTCCACCTTTCCTGGAGTCTAGCAGATGTTTCAAGTAGAAATATTATCTAAAATATTAGGATAAGCAGAAGAGGAAAAAGTGCAAAGCAAAGAGCAAAACATTATTTAAGTAATAGTTCACCCACAATACAAAATGTATCACCTTCGTGTTATTTGTTATTCTTGAATGCTCTAATACCCTCTTAGCTTATTGTGAAACAAATACAGAACTTTATCAAACATACCTTCATTATTATCACCACATATGACCAAGAAGGTGTGCTTGGTCATTTCACCAACTCTGGAAATACACCATCTGTCACCGTCACAGGGTCTTGTGTTATTGTATAGAGAACTGTGGCTGTTAAAAAACAACAAAAAATTAGTATCTAACACATATGCATAACCTTCAGATAAAAAAGAGAGATGAACATCACAAAGTATGCCTCACACTTTTCAGATATCTTTTGATTCAGATGTTGATTATTGATACTAAATCTACAAATCAAACCTGTATCATCTTTAGGCTGCTCAAATATGAATCAGTTGATTAATTTTACAGACAGGTGGCTGTTTACAACGCACTAAATTGTCTTTAATAAAACGGAAATGTTGTGTACAGTACATGCTAAGTTTAGCCTATAGTTTTAAGCACAATATCATGTGGGAGAAAAAGCTTGACTAAGATGTTCCTGACTACAGAAATAGCCTAACTTACTAACGTCAGACATCCCGCGTTGGGAAAAGTCATTTTCGGGGGATACAGAGTTGATTTGCGGGAAGTAGCGGGAGAGATGAGTACCTGAAGAGCAATGGGATGAGTTGCGCGCGACGTACCTAAAGAGCGGTGCGGGTGACTTGCGAACGACATACCTGAAGAGCTGGGAGGGATGCGGTGGAGAGGGGTGTGCAAAGTGTTTAATGACCGGGCGGGAGACGCGCGATTTCCGGGAGATTATCATTCATTTGCGGGCATTTACTTAGGCATCTGGGAGTCTCTGTGCATTTGCGGGATAACGTTAACGTTAGTCCCGCAACTTCCGGGAGACTTCTGTAAGGTTAAATGTCTGAGAAAGTGCAAACGCGGTCATTTAAAGACATTAATGTTAACATTCCGACTTTAATGGTTGTCAACACTTAATATAATTCAAGCGTACGTTATCACACGAGTCTATGGACTAACGGTATATGGACGGCCACGAATGAACCAGTTTAAAAGGGCCGCGGTGTTTAAAATAACCAAATTAACGTACACGAATAACAAACAATCATATGTTTTAGTCAGGAAGCCTTCTACAAGTAAGCATGTGTTGATTTACTCACCAGATATGTTTTAGAAACTCTCCAGAGCTTATGGAAACCGTCCTGTGTTGCCATTAGCATCCGGGCAGAGTAAGTTAGGCTGTTAGGCGGCTCCGGGGATTCCCTCGCTAGTTTGCTTCAAATTAAAGGAGAAGTGTCGATTTTATTTTATAGATGGGAAACAACGTACAAAATGACATTAAGCGTGACAGAAATGTGTTGAACATGTACATTTGATGTTTTTATGCACTTTGTATGCGTGAGCATATATAAAAAATTCTTGAAAGGAAGTCAATAGTAATGCAGTTAAGCTAGATACACAAACGACCATGAATGAACCGCAGAAGTTTAAAATTGTCACTCCATTCTAAAGTTATTAACTTAACAATATGTTTACAACTGTATTTCCTTAAAGAAAGTCAGTAAAATACCAACATTTAGGTAGTTTGACTCACCAGTTGCTGTTCTAACGTTAAACCTCAGATGGAAAATGGCGGCTGGAAAATTCATCAGTGACTGGGGCTGCATGAATTCCCGGATGTTGGAAATAACACCACCAAGTGTTGAAAAGATAACTCCTTGATTTCTCACTGAATAAAATCAATTCTAACTCTTATTATATTCATTTGTCAAAATCTAACTCTTTAACGTCAACACTTTACTCTGAAATGCTTCAACACCAAGAATTTAACTCTGATGAATTTGCTGTGTATGGTCAATAATAAGTGGAGAAATCTAACACACCGGCTTTATAATAGTTTGTTTCACTCTCTCTCTCTCTCTCTCTCTCTCTCTCTCTCTCTCTCTCTCTCATATAGTTGCATATAATAGCAGATTGCAGTTCTCCCAGTTGGCAAAACAGAGATTTGATCCAGTCCGCACACAGTGAAGCGTCATTACCGACGCTAGACGCCCTCCCTGCGCCAGAAATGAGCAATTGACCCCGGCTGCTGCTCTCAAACTGGCGCATTATCACAACCTGAGGGAACGTGTTGTCATCTGAATGAGATAAGTTTATTTCCTCTCGTCCAGCATTTGTTGGGTTACGCGGGGAGTCTGCACGGTGAGAGGAGGAGCAGCGGGGAACCCGTCACCGACACACGCTGCGGAAAACAAGAAACGGGCCGGCAAATGCTTGGCCATCACCCAAATCTCTGCCTCCACCTTCTGCGCGGGAGAGAAACAGGAGGCGGCAATATTGTGGAACAAATTTACCCTAATGTGAACCTGCTGGTGGGGCTCAGGGGAGGAAGGTGTGTCATTGATGCTCCACACACACACACACAAGTGCACTTTAAATCCACTATTTCTGTCTACAATATAAAAAACATGCATCTACATATAATGCAAGTAAACAGAAATGAATGCCACGTTCTCTCTTAACTTAGATATTAGATTAGATATTGTGGAAAAACTCTGGCCATTGCCTTCTTAAGTATTTGTTTTTCCTACAAAAGTCAATGGTTACAGGTTTTTAGCTTCCTTTAATATATCTTCTTTTGTGTCCAACAGAAGAAAGAAACTCAGAACCACTTGAGGGTTCACCCAAAAATCAAACCTGAAGGAGGATATTTTAAAGGAAGCTAAAACCATCGACTTCCATGGTGGGAAAAGCAGATACTATGAAACACATGCACTTTATATCAACTATTTTTGTCTACATGTTGTTTTGAGAGTTTCTGGCCAATCACGGCATAACCTGATGTGCCAGTCAAACCCCTGCTGTCCGTGCCGCATGTCTAATGATCCCGGCCAAGAAAAGTGTCCCACTGCCCTTCTTCTGTGTTTTACTTTGCCCTTGAGGTTTAATAGCTCTAAACTTGTCTGCATTCATATATTTATGATAATTGCCTCTAGTTTGCATCAGAGAATACAGAAACTGGCCCGTGGCCAGCCAATAGTGTAAGCAGGGCAGGATTAACCAATGGGCCTTATGGGCACAGGCCCAGGGGCCCGTGCACACTTGGGGCCCCTGCGAGGGGGGAGAAAAAAAAGACAATTTCGGAGCGTCTTTTTAGGCTAATTGCAAATAGCGCATGTAGTTGGAATAAGCTGTTCACGGTTTACACCCGTCGATGCCTGATTGATAGAGACACTATGAGTAAAGAGCAAATCACCAGTACAGCCTGAGTGGCGTACCTCGTAGAGCGCACAGCAACATCTTTTGACACGATTGATCATCAACCCGGTTCGAATCCACCATCGGCTGAACTCGTGCTACTTTTTTCTCCCCATTACATGTCAGATTGGAAATATATTTAATTTTAACAGGAAGGAAACATTTAAAAAAATAATGCAAATGTGATATAAAAAGTCATAAGTGCCTCATGGGTATTTAATAATGTTTAGCCTTAATAAAGGTGCCTTTCTCTCTGTAAAAACTATATTGCTCAGACAACTGTATTCCCTCTGAGCAAAAAAAGAAAAAATCTCTATCACATATTAATATTATTATTATTATTATTATTATTATATTTAAATTGTCTTTAAATTGTTCATTCATAACAATTTGCTTTTGTATAATGTGATTATTATTAGCAGTATTATTTATTATATCCATATTTATATTTGTTTTATTAAAAACAAGCTTAGATTTGCCCACCTGCAGGTTTTAGACCATATGGGACTCAGCATGTGTTTTAGGATAAAACTCAAGTTTTTGAACACACTTCATTATTATTGTTCATTTATTCGTTTGCTGGAAATTAGAACTGATTTTAGAAATAGTTTTGAAACAAATCTTTGCGCTTAATAAACCAAATTAATTAATCAGGCTAATTGATATCTGTGCGTACAACATGTTTCCTTATCCATGAGAGTGAAAGTGAAAGTAAACAATGAGGAGGCTCATCTCTCATTCTCGCGCTGTAGATGCTCTATTTAACTGTTTTCTCTCTAGTGAAGCGTTCAGTTTTTCCACTTACAAAGTCGCCATTTAAATAGCAAATGCTCCATGGTACGACGCAACTGGCTCTTAAAGGGAATGAGAGATGAGACTCTGATTGGTTTATTCTCAAAACACACCTATAACTCATTAAGAGAACAAGCTCAACCCTGTTAGACCATGCGCCACGCCGCAAAGATTTTCCATAGTTAAAATAAAAAAAGTGAATTCTGACACGCCCTTAATGCTTTTTCGCCCTGCGCTCTGCACTTTGCGCATGGACCATCAAAATAGAACCCTAGGTTTATAATCAAGTTGATCTATGCTGCTTGCCTAATCTTCATAATTAGGAGAGTAGAGAAAATACAGGGAGAGGAGGAGAGACACAATCATTAAGCGTGTGTATTATGAAAGACTCATATTCATAGAATTGGATTGGAGAGGCACTTTGTTATACACACACACAAACACACACACACACACACACACACACACACACAAATAGTATTGTTTTAGTGAACTTGAACAAGTATACTAAAAACATAAATTTTCACTAGTTTTATTAGTATTTTTTTCAATGCTTTGAAAAGTTAAATCTTTGTAGACTATTTATATATTTATTATATGTATGTGGGCACCAAATTATAGATTCATTTTATAAAAAAAAATTATATATTTATAATAAAAATGTATAATAAATTATATTATTCTTATTTTTTTTTTTTTTTAATTATAGGGGTGTGGCTGGGTAGGTAGCTCTACAAGACAACCTGCCCAGGGCCCCTGAGCTCTTAGGCCGTACTCACACTAGGTACAGTTGCCTCGAACCGGGCCAAAGCACGCTTGTCCCCCCTCCCGTCTCCCCCGACGGCCTGCGCTCACACCACAAACGGGCTTCGGCACGCTTACGTCATCGCTGCTGCTTTGTTCAGTGAAAAGCGCTCTCTCACTCAACAGCACAGTGGAGATTTCTCTAGTTATATCGTTTCAGTCGTTTGATATGCAATCAAATATTTCGCCAAACAGTCCTTAGGGATGTGGTGACACGCAGTCAGATATTTCACCGGACAGATCCACCACTTTTGGCGCTCATAAACAATCATAAAGCTCTCGTGCTGCAGGAATGAGAAGGTCTGCTGAAGGCACGCAGCTGTCGTGAAGTGAGGAGTTTGCGTCTTTAATAAATGACGGCAGTTTGCGTTCACTGAACAGTAAGAATGATTAATAAATCCATATGAAACAGTCCCTTAAAAGTCACGTCTCGCTTTCAGTTTCGGGCTTTGGTGCCAAAGCCCAAGTGAACCGCGCTCAGGCACACCTCTTCCAACCGGGTCAGGGCTGGCCAAGTGAACCGTGCTTGAGCCCGATTCAGCGCACTCACACTTCTCAAATGATCCGGGAAACGGGCCTGGGCACGGTACGGATGGCATAGTGTGAGTAGGCCCTTAATCCGGGCCTGCCTCTAGTGGTCAAAATTACATAAGGAGACTTTAAAATGTTGTGTAAGATGTGATGCTTAATATGACAAAGTCCAGAATTGCATGCATAAAATCACATGCATAAATTTCTTCATTAAGTCTGAGGTAAGATGCTACAAGTACGCTTTAATTTATCCTTACAGTTTACCACAAAATAAAATATAAAAGGAACATGCACAAAAAAACAAACAAACAAATGAATTAATTTCCTTCTGAAATGACATGGCCCAGGACATTCATTCATACATTTTCCCTTGGCTTAGCCTCTATCTCAAAGGTCGCCACTGCGGAATAAATCAACAACTATTCTGGCATGTTTTACACAGCAGATGCCCTTCCAGCCCCAACCCAATACTGGAAAACACCCATACACACTCGCATTCACAAACACAAATACAATACACCAATTTAGTTTATTCAATTCACCTATAGAGCACGAGTTTGGACTGTGGGGGAAACCGAAGCACCTGGACGAAACCCACACCCACACAGGGAGAACATGCAAACATCACACAGAAATGCCAATTGGCCCAGCCGGGATTTGAACCAGCAACCTTCTTGCTGCGAGGCAACAGTGGCAAGATGCCGCCCAGAACATGTTTATCAGAAAATCCCCCTTTAATTATCATGCAGAGAGAATAGCAGTGCAGTCCAAACGCTCTCCTCTTAGCAGAAAAACCCTTACGAAGCACAGGAGACGCACAGTAAAAAGCAGACCTGTTAGCAGTAAAAGACCCTCGTGCTATTGTTACATGAGCATCATCAATCTGAAGAGCGTGTGTGTGTGTGTGTGTGTTTGTTTTGGGAGACTGTTGCTGGCGATGTCACTGATCTCCATAGTAACCGTGGGGTCCCCAGCTGTCATGTCTGGCCAGAGATGTGTGTCATGAGCCTGGGGACCACTTAACCTAAACGCGAGTTTAACTCCACCAGTTCAGCCGCTGTCTCACAGACTTCTGCTTAAAATGCAAAGATGGGGACCCAAGGGGACCCGCAGCACCAGGGCCCGTGTCATCTGAGGAACACGGGCGATGCACACTCGCTCTTTAGATATAATTAAGCTTCAACGCTGGGCAAGTGAACTGAAGACGAGAGAGAAAACAAGGAATTAGAAAAGATTCCCAAACAAGTCTCCTCCATCTGATTATCTGAGGATGATTATAGCAGAATATGAAGAAACAAGTCAAATTAGGAATCATAAATGAGATTTTTTTTAATACTATTAAAGCTGTTCATTGTAGACGGAAATAAGAGCAATGTTTGTAGTCAAACACTAAAAAACTTAATAAAACAAACGCAAGTAAGAATTCTACTTTGTGACAAGAATTAATAATACAAATAATAATAATAATAACACATAAAATTGTATTTTATTTTAATTTATTATGATTGTAGACAGCAGCTCAAGTCATTAAAAAAGTTTAAACAAAATATTTTTAGTCCACATTTTTATATATACACAACAGTTCTGTCTGGTACTTGAATCTGATTGGCTGATAACCCTGAGATATTTTGACAGTAACAGCATACAAAGGCCTCTGCACCTTTGTGTATTAATCCGCCCACATCCAAGCAAAGGACGCTCTACAGTTTGACAAATATTACTGCTGTTGGACAACGAAATGTACTTTTGAGGCTATTTTAGTCGAGAATGTAGTTGTTTAGATTGCAACTATGCAGTTTATTTAAAAGATAGTGCCTATTTTAAAATATTTATAATTTCTAAGAGAGAGTGCATCGGTGTCCATTCATTAAAAACGGTTGTCGTTGTCTATCCACAAGAAGGCGCCAGGACCACATAATAAGCCCTTGCTTAGAAGATTAAAACTGTTGTGCGTTTTCTTGAGCGCGAATAAGAAAGCTGAAAAACAGAAGCATCGCGTTTTTTAAGGTGGACCGGATAGCATCAATAAGAAGCTGCGAATAAGAAGCTGGATTCAGCCTCGTCCCTCCTTATCGCAAACACAACAGCAGTCTGGTATTAATTGATTTGCTTTTTTCGGTTAAATTATTGTGATTTTGTAACAGTCGCTTAATGTTTGATATGCATTGTGTATAAATGTCATGTCACCTTTAAGAGGACTTCTTCTGTGGTTGTTTTACCTTTGAGATGTAAACATGCATGTATGGGTGCTCAGTTCAGTTCTGGCGAGCTCTGAGAAGTGTGTGATGGTCGCTCCACCCCTGTATCATTTTTTTTATTTCAATATTGCAACATTTTATTTTGCGACGGATGTTAGAGATTTTTCTTTTCCTTTTGTATGTAGTCGACAGCACTTGGGAGAAACACATAAAGGCCAATAGAAGAGCGAAATGGTTTGTCTTCTTATTTTCGTTCCTTAAAGACTCCATGTAAACGCTAGGACACCTGGCATCCGTCACAATACACGGATTGCAACAGAGAAAAACTGTAGATTGTAATAGACTGTAGGGAGATATCTCGGTAGACTGATGGCATTTAATGTCATGTTTAGCCTTATAATCATAAAATGAGAGCAAAATCAGCTGTTTTGTCATTACTTTAGACATTACACTAGGGCAGGGGTGGCCATCCCTGTTCCTGGAGAGCCACCTTACTGCAGATTTCAGTTGCAACTAAATATATAAATATAATATAATATAATATAATATAATATAATATAATATAATATAATATAATATAATGTAATGTAATGTAATGTAATGTAATATAATATAATATAGTAAATATAATATAATATAATATAATACAAGTAAAAATAATATAATATAACATACTATAATATAAGTAAATATAATATAATATAATATAATATAATATAATATAATATAATATAATGTAATGTAATATAATATAATATAGTAAATATAATATAATATAATATAATACAAGTAAAAATAATATAATATAACATACTATAATATAAGTAAATATAATATAATATAATATAATGTAATGTAATGTAATGTAATGTAATATAATATAATATAATAAAGTAAATATAATATAATATAATATAATATAATATAATATAATATAATATAGTATAATAAAGTAAATATAATATAATATAATAAAATATAATGTAATAAAATATAATGTAATATAATGTAATACCGAAATATATAATATAATATAGTAAATATAATAAAATATAAAATAATATAATATAATATAATATGATAATATAATATTATATAATATAATATAAGAAAATAAAATATAATTTAATATAACATAATATAAGTAAACAAAATATAATATAATATAACATAATATAATATAATACAATAAAATAAAATAAAATAAAATAAAATAAAATAAAATAATAAAATAAAATAAAACAAAATATGATAAAATAAAATAAAATATAATATAATATAGGAAAATAAAATAAAATAAATTTTAATTAAATTAAATATAATAAAATAAAATATAATAAACTATAACATTATACATTATAATACAAAATTTCTGTTGACATCAGAACAAATAAGAGAAAAATCTGAACTTGTACTCTGGGTACTGTTGTAGATATTAAAAAGATAACATTTATCAATTTTCTTCCAGATAATAAATGCTCGCTAATTCTGGCTGATGCTCATATCAATATCTGCTCAGTCCCCAGCTCAGATAGATCATTATAAACTTGTGAAAGTGATGTTCAGCTATGCATTATTAATCTGCCTTCATTCTAATTACCAGATCAATAGTTTGAGTCTGTGGAGAGCGCAGTGTTTGGTCGGGTCAGCGCAGGCAACCTCTCTTTGAATGCGCAGTGTATTTCCCCCCCTGACACACAGCCAACATAAAGCCCCTGTTGTTTCTGAAAGGGGGGACAAAAAGAAAAGCGCTGCATTGTTCCGGACGGTCCCCTTCTGGACGGGAAGGGCTGGCTAATCAAATGCCTGTTTTCCTCCGCAGCTGGTTTTCAGGAGGTAAAAGAGAGCTGACCTCCATCCGTATGCTCCATCTCTCTCCCCCCAGGGACCCTTCAGCCGGCTTTAGGGGCAAAATGAGGTGTAAGTCTATTAAAAGGGTGTTTGTGCCCCAGTCAATGTCCCAGTGGGAGTCCCTGCTTTCTCATTCAGGTGCAGCTAATTTCCCTTTCTCTCCTCGTGGCCTGACATACGGCCGCCATGCAGAGACAAGGCATTAATAAACGATTATAGAGATTAGACGTCCAAAAAGACCAATGTAAAATCCACCGCTGAACACACACACAGCATTGTGGGAAAACTGTTCAGCACATCCGAACACTTTGCAGTACCACAGCAAAAGCAGAGCAGGTTGATCCAAAAACATTTTGAAGAGGGAACAGTTTTTAATTTAATATTGTTTAAAAGGAATTAGGAGTACAGTCCAAAATTTAGGTGCACAGACTTTTTTTGGCACCCCTTGGGTGGCTAGAAAGAAGAACCGGAAACATAAAGTTAATTAATAGGCATATTTGGATATTGTAATATTTTTAATCCACATGTGTTTGGATCTGTCTGCATTTTTTTAGATTGGAATTGTCTCTAATTGTAACATTCATTCATTCATTTTCCTGTCGGCTTAGTCTCTCTACATTTTAAGTAGTTTGCCCAACACTGGAACTAAGGCCCCGTTTACACTAATACGTTTTAGTTTGAAAACGCTTAAGTTTTGCTACGGTTACGCCAACCGTCCACACTACGCCAGAGTTTTCAAGCGCCGAAAACGGAGCATTTCGAAAACACTGGAGAGGCCTTTTTCATTCTGAAACGCTGCTGCTCCGTCTCAGTGTGGATGATGGAAAACGGAGACATCTGAAAACTGAGGCGGGGCTGCAGACATTCGCCTCTCTGATCGGGGCTTTTCCTCAATATTAAGTAGCCTAACACACACAGTTCAGTCCTGCAAGTTCAGACTTCACAAGTTTGATCAAGGCTGCAGTCTCTTCTTCTCAGTTTGATATGGAAAACAGACTGGACACGGGTAAATCTTCAAAGGGAACAGTGTACTTTATAACGTCATTCACATCACCTTGGCTACGTTGTTTCATTTTCTCAACAATAAAATGTAAACATGATTTAAGGAACTGCCTATTTTCATTTTAATATTAGCAACTTAACAGACAGCAGACATGTTGAGGCGTCGTGCTGCATGAGCGTCATCTTAACTGTGTGGATATTTATAACAAAACGGAGCCGATAACAACTGCCTCCTTTCAATTTCAGTAAAAATACGAAACACACCCTCTCTTTTGCTGAATATCAGTTTAAATAATCGATAATGGCCATTATAAAAGTATAACATACAATAAGTTTATACATTATATGAAATAAAGGCAAGCGATCAGTCAATATACAGAATGTACGTGCTTACATTAATCATTAACTTATCTTTGCGCTCAGCCAAAACACGTTACCTGAGAACAAGTAATAGATTCAAAAGACAAAAGTCAGGGAATATGTCGTTAGATAAAGACAACAAGATGAATGAAATATCCCGTTTAATAAATATAGTGAGATTAGATCCAGCGGGAGATGCTTGATGAGAAGTCCGACTAGCAGAGCTCTCATCTGGGTAGATGGGCTGCAGCGCTTGCCCGAGAGTGTGTGTGTGGTCACGTGATGTGCGTTTTCATGTGATGAGCTGTTCAGAAACGCTGGGTAAAACGCGAGTGTGGACGCGGATCGTTTTCATTCTAAAACGCCGTTTTAAAACTAAAACGCACTAGTGTAAACGGGGCCTAAAAGTAAAAAGTCAGGCTGTAGAGCCCTGTTAGGAATTTGGAAAATCACACTATAGCAACAGGGCGTCATTGTGCTACAAAAACATTAGCAACACCTAAGCAACAGTGTATCAATTCTCCACAAAAACATTCAGAACTTTCAAGAAACCGCTTATTCGCCACAGTGGAATGAATTGCCAACTATTCTGGCATACAGTTGAAACCAGAAGTTTACATACACTGTATAAAAAGGCACATAACCATTAAAAAAGGCAGATGTTAATGTGACTAAATTTTTTCGCTTTTTGGTAAGTTAGCAGTCATCCCAAGTTAGGAAGAGTAATTTCCGGGGGAGACAGAGTTGATTTGCGGGAGAGTGCTTGAAGAGCGTGAGGGGGGGGCGGGGGTGTTGAGTGAGCGACGTATCTGAGTAGGGGGGCGTGTGCGCGCGAGACGTACCCGAAGAGCGGTGGGAGTGAGTTGCGCGCGACGTACCTAAGGAGCTAGGAGGGATGCGGTGGAGAGAGGGGTGTGTAACGTATTTAAGGACCGGGCAGGAGACGCACAATTTCCGGGAGATTATCATTCATTTGCGGGCATCCGGGAGTGTATATGCATTTGAGGGATACTCCCGCAACTTCCGGAAGACTTGGGATGTCTGAGTTAGGATTATCACATTAGTTTCTGCTCTGCCTAATAGCAGAATAATGAGGGAGATGTTTTTGAGAAATTTGTATAACTTCTCTTGAAAATGAAGTTAACATACAATAAGATTGATATACTTCAGAAAAAGCTCAGATGATGATGTCAAGGTTTTGGAAGTTTCTGATTGGCTAATTGACAACATTTGAGTTAAAGTGAGGCACAACTGTAGAATAGTATCAAAGGAAAAGCTCAAACACACTGCTTCCTTGTGTGACAACATGGGAAAATCAACAAGCCAGAATCAACAACAAAGCCAGATTACAATTAGCTAAAATCACACTGGGAAAAAGACTCATGTTTGGAGACATGTCCTGTGGTCTGATGGAACTAAGAGTGAGCTGTTTGGCCATAATGACCAGTGCTACATTTGGAGGACAAAGGGGAAAGCTTACAAGCCTAGGAATACCATCCCAATTGCGAAGCATGGAGGCGGCAGCATCATGTTGTGGGGCTGTTTTGCTGCAGGAGGGACTGGTCCACTTCACAGCATAGATGGCATCATGAAGGAAGAACATTACTGTATGGAGAAATACTGAAGCAACATCTCAATACATCAGCCAGGACATTAAATCTTGGCCACAAATGGGTCTTCCAGACAGACCATGACTCTCAGCATACTGCCAAATTAGTTAAAATGTGCTTTAAGGACAACAGAGTAAATGTTTTGGAGTGGCTATCACAAAGCCCTGAACTCAATCCTATAGAAAATTTGTGGGTAGAGTTGAAAAAGCTCATGTGAGCAAGACAAATCTGACTCAGTTACAACAATTCTGTCTGGAGGAATGGGCCAAAATTCCTGCAAACTATTGTGAGAAGCTTGTGGAAGGATACCCAAAACATTTGACCAAAGTTATACAGTTACTCATTATTCTGGCATTTAGCAAATGTTAATCATTTAGGTCATCCTAACGGACCTAAAACAGTAAACGTTTAGTATGATTTACCATCAGACATTTAAAAACAAAATGGTTATGTTCCTTTTGTTTAGAGTGTATGTAAACTTCTGGTTTCAACTATGTTTTATGCAGTGGATGCCCTTCCAGCTGCAACCCAGTACTGGGAAACACCCATACACTCACATTTACACACACACACACACACACACACTAATAAACTACAGTCAATTTTGTTTCTCCAATTCCCCTATAGCGCATGTGTTTGGACTGTGGGGGAAACTGGAGCACCCGGAGGAAACCCACACTAACACGGAGAGGACATGCAAACTCCACACAGAAACGCCAGCTGACCCAGCTGGGACTTGAACCTGTGGCCTTCTTGCTTTGGAGTGATAGACTCACACTCATTTTCATATGAACATGACTGTCACACACACACACACACACACACACACACACACACACACACACACACACGTGCATATGAAACCAGAGGCCTTCACACACACACACCGATAATATCATTCCATCACTAATGAAAGGAAGCACATCTATCAAGGGGAGAAAGTGTAAATGGAGGCGGTCCTCATTCAGCCCCAAATGGGATCCCTGCTTTATCAAAAATGAAGCGGCTGCCAAGATTGGGAAAGTAACAATTGCATTCACGGACTCTCTCTCTCTCTCTTCTTCACCAAAAGAGCTAATTAAGGGCTGGCAATTTTAGCGGCGCACATTCAGACTCTTTAATTGAAAAGAAAATAAATACCAGCAGGAAAGAGAAGTGTGGAGAGGAAACTCTGAATTGAGCTACGGAGGCAGATGGCAACAAATAGCAGAGAATTATAAAGTCAATGGCTGCTCCAAGCATTGTACGCACCGATGACTTAAGGGCCGTATGGTATCAAAAAAGCCAATTGAACCCTTTTTTTCTTGAATCTGAGCTCCAATCTGGCAGAAGTTCAAGTTTAATTGAAAAGTTTTCAATTTTAGAGTAATTCTGCTTTTCAAAGGACACGTGAAGAAAGAATCGGCGGGTTATGGGCTCCGTTCTAATAAACGCCAGCATGTTTTTGGAGTGTGTAATTGTTTGATAATTCATCTCGGAGGTCTAATTTACCCCCCATCGGCTGGGCTGTATGTTGCGTGCGCTGTTTTCCGCTGACTCTGATATGAACGAGCTGGGCTCTGTAGGTGGCCGTCTATTTAAACGCGTAACAGTTTGCATTTCGCTCATGTTAACCCTTTAGGCCATGGCCATTTATATGCTAAGTTTGCAGAGAGTTAGAGACGGAAGTTTGGGAAAGTTAGACACGGCTTGACTTTGCACATGGCCTATTTTAGGAGGAAACTCTCACAACTTTTAACTACTTTCATTTACTTTCAAATGCGCTATATAAATACAAATTGCATTTCATTTAGTACAAAATTTTGGAGATTTGGCAATACAGTGACATGGACATTTAAGTTTACATGGACATCCATCCTCTAATTGTTTGCCTTAATCTCATTCATTCATTCATTTTCCTTCGGCTTAGTCCCTTATTTACCAGGGGTTGCCACAGCGGAATGAACTGCCAACTATTTAAGCATATGTTTTATGAGGTGGATGCCCTTCCAGCTGCAACCTAGTACTAGAAAACACCCATACACTCTCACATTGACACAGACACTCATACACTAAAGCCAATTTCTTTTACCCTGGGGAGCCAAAAAAAAAAAAAAAGTAAAATAATTGCGGTTTAATTTCAGAAATTTAACGTAAAGTAATGGATATTAAATTACTGACATTTACCCTAAAATAACAGATATCAAATTACAGAAATTTACCGTAAAATAACAGATATTGATTTACCATAAAATAATGGATATTAAATTACAGAAGTTTACCATAAAATAACGGATATTAAATTACAGAAATTTACCATAAAATAATGGATATTAAATTACAGAAGTTTACCATAAAATAATGGATATAAAATGACAGAAATTTACCATAAAATAATGGATATAAAATGACAGAAATTTACCATAAAATAATGGATATTAAATTATAGAAATTTACCATAAAATAACGGATATTAAATTACAGAAATTTACCATAAAGTAACGGATATTAAATTACAGAAATTTACCATAAAATAACGGATATTAAATTATAGAAATTTACCATAAAATAACGGATATTAAATTACAGAAATTTACCATAAAATAATGGATATTAAATTACAGAAATTTACTGTAAAACAACAAATATTAAATTACAGAAATTTACTGTAAAACAACAAATATTAAATTATAGAAATTTACCATAAAATAACGGATATTAAATTACAGAAATTTACAGTAAAACAACAAATATTAAATTACAGAAATTTACCATAAAATAACGGATATTAAATTACAGAAATTTATCGTAAAATAATGGATATTAAATTATAAAAACTTACCATAAAATAACAGATATTAAATTACAGAAATTTCCTTACCTTTAAATTTCAACCTCTTTTATTTTACAGTAAATTTCTGTAATTTAACGGTCGTTATTTAATTTGCTGCCGAAAATCAAACGTAAAATTACAGATTTTTTTACAGTGCAATTCACCTATAGCACATGTGTTTGGATTTGTGGGTGAAACCAGAGCACCCAGAGGACACCCACGACAACACGGAGAGAACATGCAAACTCCATACAGAAACGCCAACTAGCCCACCCAGGTCTCGAGCCAGTGTCCTTCTTGCTGTGCTAACCACTTAGCTAAGACAATAATATGATGATAAGGTGTTTACATGAGTTGCTTTTGAATGTTCCTTTCAACTTTTTCTCGTTGTGCATGTTACAGTACATAGCTCGATTAACATCATTAGGTCTCCATTCAGTGCTAGTTTCTTCCTGCGTTTTACACAAAAACAGCTAGTGTTTGTCATGATGGCATCATATGTGATTTTGGCTCTTTTGTTTTTAATTTTGTAAAAGTTCAACTGGAGTTAATTTCTCACACTTTTTTGCAGAAAGCTAGAGAAGAAAAAAAAAAGTTGTAAAAACATGGCTTGACTTTGCACATGGCCAATTCAAACTATCCCTGTTTGCTCTTTTTTACTACTTTCATTTAGTACAAATGAGAGCCCAAAACTACACGAGTCTAAGACTACATCAATACCAAAAAAAATTAAAGACTACAAAAGTGAAGTCTGCCTAACCTGTATTTAATGACTACTCTAGTTTTTGTCTAGTCCTAGATTTCTATTACAATTTCACCGACAGCCCAAATTTAGCCTTACTTTAGCCGAGCCATCTACTTTTAGATGTTTATTAAATTAATATTGCAGCTGTTGGACAACGTAATGAACTTTTAAAGTTTTTGTAGTCGAGGATGTAGTTGTTTAGATTGCATTTATGAGGTTTATTTATGAGGATAGTGACTATTTTAAATATTTATAATTTCGGAAATTCAGCTCATTGGCGGCCATCAGACTGTCATACTGACCAAAAACGGTTCACTTTCCCCCACAAGATGGCGACAGAGACTGCATAATAAGTCCTTAGGGGGGAAAAATTCAGCGCAAGTTTCAAACTACATCTGATCAAACCACTATAAAACAGGCAAGTGACACGCTAAGTTGATCTCTTTTGTATGTATAGTGCTGTATTTATACCATAGTAATTGCTAGTGTTTGCTTTGCTTTGGCTTTTTCGAGGTTAATTATTGTGGTCTCCCGATTGCAACAGAAACATACTGGAAATCTCTGACTGATGGCATTTCATGTCGTTCAGTCTTATAATCTGAGAATGAGAGCAAAAACAGCTGTTTTGTCAACACTTTAGACATTACGCTAGAGAATCATTCAAACACTACCTGTGACGTTGGTGAATTAGTAAAGGCTATTGCTGTTCTGACCTTCAGCTGCAGATGTAAATCAGTGGTAGAAGAAAGTAATTCCTTGACCAAAAGGATTTTCGAGACTCTCCGTGTTTAATTTTCTCTTTTTTATATGCACATTAAGACACAGAACAATTTTATAAATGCAATATCAAACATGTAGCAGTGCAATATAGCTGTATATCGTCACTGACAGAACATTAAGGCACTCTTATCACCAATTTCAGGGCACGTCAGAAATTTTCTAGAAATTTCCCTAAACACCCTCAGATCCCATGTTAAACAGACAAAAAGTCTGCCCAGATATTACCTGCGTAATGTCATTGTCACTGCACAAAAAAGCTTTTAAAACCCATTTTTCATTTCCAAGTGACAATTAAATGCTGTACAAACAGCATGTAACGATGTTGTTTACGTGCCTTTTAAGACATTTGAGCTTCTTCTACAATAAACACAATCCTACAAAGGACAATAAAGAGTACAAAAGGATTTTTGGTCTGTTTGTATGACTTCTGAAGACAGAAATGTAACATTCAGGATGTTTCTTTAAAATTAAAATGATGTCTTGAGCCAATTAAAGCCTTTCGGGGTATATTTCTGCATAGAAGGAGCAGCTGCCTCCAAAAAGATTGTGTTTGACAAAAGAAGACAATGCACTATTTTTTTATTTTTCAATAAAGTCTTGCCATATGACATGGCATTTTAACCACTGATTAATTGCATATTTAATTTTAGAATTCAGTGTGCTGCCATTTCCCATCCTAAACTGTCTCTGGTGACCGGAGAACCCTGCTGTTCGTGTTCTTTAGCTGTCAATCAAACTATTAGAAACAGGCCACACCCACATTTCCCTTTTTGTCGGAGCCACAGGAGGCCTATTAAAGTGAACGGACTACATCATAAAACCCCATTCAGCTCCACTGCATTTACATCAATGGCCTTCAGTTTGATGGTAAATTTAGTGTCCAAACACACATAAAAAAAAAGGTTGTTTCCTTAGCGTAGTTTGATAATTAGATTTCAAAGTCAAAACCTAAAATCAACACTCAATGGAACTACAATCCATAGAAGGATTTTCTACCAGGCAAAATTTGAGTATTTATTTTGATTCTTTTACATCTTCAATCCAATGATAAATGTAGTGTCTAAACACACACAGCTAACTTTTACTATACCTTAATTAAATGAGACTTCAAAGTTAACACAAAATCAAAACTAGTTCACTCAAAACTGTATATTACCTCATGATTTACTCTCCCTAATGTGGTTTCTTAATAAAGATATTTTGAGAAGTGCTGCTTGCTGGCACTAATTGACTTCCATAGCAGAAAGTAATTACTATGGAAGTCAATTGGTACCATATTCTCCAGCATTTTTGTAGATATCTGTTTCTAGACTTCTGTTTGAAAGAAGAAAAGAAACTCAAACATGTTTTGAACAAGTAAATGGTGAGTAAATGAGGAGAGAGAATAGATATATACAATGATTATATGATTTTTTTAACATTGCATGCATGTTTTAAAATCTACCAGGCAAAACTGTCAAATTTAAGTATTTATTTTGAGTCATTTACATCAATGGCCTTCAATCTAATGATAGATTTAGTGTCCAAACAAATAGAATGAACTTTTACCATACCTTAATTTAATGAGATTTCAAAAGTTACAACTCTAAATCAACACTTAAAGGGATAGTTCACCCAAAAATGAAAATTACCTCATGATTTTCTCTCCTTTATGAGTTTCTTCTTCTGTTGAACACAAAGATATTTGGAGAAATGACGCTTTCTGGCATTAATTGACTTCCATAGTAGACAATAATTACTATGGAAGTCAATTTGAACCATATTAACCTTTTTTCTAAATATCTTTTTTATTTGTGTTTGACAGAAGAAAAGAAACTCAAACAGGCTTTAAACAAATGAATGGCAAATAAACTACGACAGAGAATGGAAATGTACAATGAATATATGAAAGATTTTCACGTTGCATGTATGTTTTATCGTCTACTAGGCAAAACAGTCAAATTTAAATATATAATTTGATTCATTTACAAATCACCGACATTCAATCTAACGATAAATGTAGTGTCCAAACAGACAGAACAAACTTTAACCATACCGTAATTTAATGAGAATTCAAAGTTAAAACCCTAAATCAACACTTAAAGGGTCACGAAACACCAAAATACTTTTTTTGAGCTGTTGACAGACGTATATGTGTCCCACACTGCTAAAAACACTATTAGGACGCCTATATTTCACTAAAAAGTGTAAATTGGTTGTTTTTGCATTATTTCAAGCAAATTCGTACTTCCGGTTTGAAACTAATTTTTTAAGCTGCGTCACGGTCATGACATAATAGCGTGTATTCCAGCGTGCAGACTGGGCGTCTGTGCCAGAGTGTGTCTTATTACGTCTTACAGTTTGTTGCATTAATGCATGAGTAAAGCTTGGTTCAAACCAATCAGCGCGCTCTATTGTGCAACTTCATTAATATTCATTACTGTCAAAGTGTTTAGACGACAGAGACGCCACGTTGTGTTGGCAAAACAAGCGTGAAGTGTTGCTTTTATAGTTTGCTGCAGTCAAGTTTTGTTTTCATTTTCTCTCTGTGAGAGCGCAGCTGGAGTCACGTGTGCATTAACAGTGTACGCGACGCGCGACAACAATAACTTACGTGTCTAAGGAGGATTATTGTTTACCTGAGAGCTGTTCTCATCTGCAAACGCTGAGATCTGGATTCGCTTGTAGTCTCCTCTAAACAAAGACGCGGCTCTAGTTGCTGGTGATTGTCCTGTCTCTACAGATTTGGTAAGTGAGCGACCAGTGCTCTTTGTTTATTCATTTCTTATTTTATCCGTATCAAACAAACTATTGCACCGAGTATAAACAAGTTAGCACTACAACCAAACTATAACCGCGTGTAGGATTTTGTGACCGGAATAACACACGAGGCTTTCTGACACTACCTGCCGTGTGCATCTAAGTTTCCGGGAAATGCTGAGTTTTTTTTTCTCTCATTCACCGTGCGGTATCAAACATTGCATGAAAATACACGCTTAGAGCAGCTCCTCGAATCAAATATCTCGTTTGTCGCGAGGGGCATGAATGAATTTCCTTGAAAGTAAGCCAAACTGCAGTTTAAGTCCACCATTTAATAATTTGGCAAATAATTCGACTACAGATGTCCATGTAAACACAGTCACTTTGTCCTCTGTGGTTGTGTGTTTTGACTCTGAAATTCAGCGTGCCCAAATAGACACTCCCACACCATGCCTCTTTTCTTCCTCCGACACTCCCCCCTAAACAGAGCTGGACACGCCCACTTTTCTGACTTTTTCAAAAGTAGAGGTGTGAAAACACCCTGCTGAACAAGGGGGTTTCATGGCCCTTTAAAAGGGATAGTTCGCCCAAAAATGAAAATAACATCATGATGTACTCTCCCTCATGAGGGTTTTAAACCTTTGAAAGATGTTTTGATGAATGTTGGCTGCTGGAACACATTGACTTCCATTGTAGGAAAAAAAAAATGTAAAAATTACTCAGGAAGTCAAGGAGTAGCATATCAAGAGTAATTTTTAAAACATCTTCATTTGCTTTTTTCCAGAAAAAAAGAAACTCAAGCAGGTTTTGGACAAGTGAATGGCGAGTAAACGATGACAGAGAACAGTATTTCCTCTAGGATTTTTTCCAGCTGTGGCAGCAGGCCTTTTTTACATAGAACTACCAACTACCTGTGGCGTTATTTTAATGACTAATGTCGTGAGCGCAGTATTAGAAGTCGAGATCGCATTTTTTGTAATAGCCTACAGCATGCGGATCTCTTTGCTTGTGTGCCGATTTCCTCTGCTCGTGCACAAAACTTCTTGCACGCCCCCTCAAATATGAGCCGCTCAAGAGCGTGCAGATCTTAATGTGCGCTCTTAAATAAACACTGCAGAAGTGCGATTTAGTGCGTTTACGTAACAAGTATGTCTCCAGCAGTTATTAGATTTTACCAGGAATATTCATGAACGTCTCTAATAGATCTACAGAGTAGCATTAATGCGTCCTGAAGCAAAGTGAAACGGCTTTACGTCGTGTTTGCTGGCCTCACGCATCATTCACCTGTAAGTCAGTCAGCACGTAACCCTAAAGGGTTAAACAAATGACACACAGCACTACTACGGATACAGAAAAGTTTGCGCTGTTTTTATACTTACCTTTTAATACGTTTTGGTGCGATTATCATACACTATTAAAAAAAAGGAAAATGTTTTGAATGAGAAGCTGTAATGTAGCCGTGGCAGGATGAATTTTAGCGTGACGCCCCGCCATGGAAGAATGAATATAGCGGAAACCATGGAGAATGCAAAATACAATGATTATGTCACAGATTTTTACATTGCATGCATGTTTTACCATCTACCAGGCAAAACAGTCAAATTGGTTTAATTATGTTCATTCATTTACATCAAAACGTAAATGAATGCATACAACATATGCTGGATAAGTTGGCTTTTGATTCCGCTGAGGCACCCCCTGATGAATAGAGACTAAACTGAAGGTAAATGGATGAAAGAATGAGTGAATGAATCAATCAAAGATTGAATGAATGAAAGATTGATTGAATGAATGAAAGATTGATTGATTGATTGATTGATTGATTGATTAAATGAATAAATAAATGAATGAATGAATGAATGAAAGATTGAATGAATGAATGAATGAATGAATAAATTAATTAATGAAAGATTGAATGAACGAACTAATGAATGAAAGATTGTTTGAATTATTGAATAAAAGATTGAATGAATGAATGATTGAATGAATGAATAAATGAATTAATGAATGAATAAATGAATGAATAAATGAATGAAAGATTGAATGAATGATTGAATGAATAATTGAATGAATGAATAAATTAATTAATGAAAGATTGACTGAACGAATGAATGAATGAATGAAAGATTGCTTGAATTAATGAATAAAAGATTGAATGAATGAATGAAAGATTGAATGAATGAATAAATGAATGAATGAATGAATGAATGAATGAATGAATGAATGAATGAATGAACACATTGCCCCCCCAATTGGAGGGAAAAAAATACTATCGAACTCAATGGTACCATATCAAGATTTGTTTTTAAAATATCTTCTATAGTTTTTAACAGAAAAAAGAAACTCAAATGAGTGTTAAGTGAATAATGACAGAGAGTAGGAATACATAAAGATTATAACACAGATTTTTACAAAGCATGCATGTTTTATCACCTACCAGGAAAAACAGTCAGATCTCAGTATTTATTTAGATTCACGCACACAATAACTGCGTGTGTAAGCAGCAAGCCAGTAGCGTGGCGAGATCAGAGCGGTGTGTGTTTTGTCCTGTAGCCGCTGGCAGATGGGTAAAATCACTCAGCCAAAGTAACAGCTGCCATTCCCTGTAAAATACTGATTGCTTCAGTAGTCGAGTTTCAGCAGGCTGCGATAATGAGAGCATCCCACCAGCTATATGATCACACACACTTGTCAAAATAACATTATGCTATCTGGAATTGACATTATAGGACGATCGCTTCATTCTACACTCTATAGAGAACATTTAAACAGCTTGTGTGGAAATAAAAACGTGCAGTATTATTGCAACAACTTCTAAAATGGACCAATCCACTGACATCAAGTGTTTTAAATGAGTACCAGTACTGGGAAAAACCCATACACTCTCGCATTCACACACACACTCATACACTACGGCCAATTTAGTTGATTCAGAGCATGTGTTTGGACTGTGGGGGAACCCGGAGCACCCGGAGGAAACCCACACCAACACAGGGAGAACATGCAAACTCTACACAGAAATGACAACTGACCTGTTAACCACTGAGCCACCGTGCCACCCAAAAAGTATACAATACCCTTTAAAAGCGACCTATTATGCCCTTTTTTACGCTCTCTGTATCAGATTGTGGAGCTGAAATCTGCTCTCAGGAGGTTTTTCTCTGAGATGACGCTCGATTCAGAAGCTTTTCCTCTCAGACTGATATTATGCAGCGCGTGTGGAGGAAAAGGCCAGATTCCCCCATGAGTCTCTTTCACAGCACTCTTCCCATTACAGCCGACAGGACAAATCCTCAACTCAGAGGGAAAAGTGAGTTAATGGAAATATAGTGTGCTGGGAATGAGCACGTTTGACACACAGAAATGTGTTTAGTGTAACTGTGAACATGACAGTGTGTGACGGCATTATGAAGCATTTTAAAGGGGCTGCAACATGGAAAAAGATAACATTAATTTGTCAGTATAAAAAAAGAGAATGTATTTACACTAGTAATTTATTATTATTATTATTAGTATGTATTATGTGTAATAAAAATGGTAATAATTATAGTGATAAGTGTTTTTATTTTTATTTTATTATATAAAAGAATTTTTTTGCTAAATTTAATTAAATGAAAATAATTTAATTAAATGTAAAAAAAATGGAATAATATTAAATATAAAAATAATCATATTAACATCAACTAAAATAAAAAACATAAATAAAAAATATATAAATTTCTATACACACATAAAAAAAAAAAAAAAATATATATATATATATATATATATATATATATATATATATATATATATATATATATATATATATATATATAAAACGTTTTTAATTAAACAAATATAAAATTATGTCACTTGAAAGTGACTCTGATTCGAATTACTAGGGGAGATTTTTAATGTAGGTTTTTTGCTGTATATATTTGATTAAACTAGAACTTTGATTAAATTCAATTTTTAAAAAATTATATCATATTTTCCAGTAAGTGTTTAAGGGTTTATATATATATATATATATATATATATATATATATATATATATATATATATATATATATAGAACAGAGGGGTGTGGGTCTCAGAGGGGCACTGTAAGACTGATGCAGGATCAGCATATGTGGGCCATTTCTACACAGCCAACGGCTCTGGGGCTCAACCTCAGGCTATTGATCCTTCACCAGTTCATTTACACTTAATTGACCTTGAAATGAGGTGAGTTCACACCCACACACACGCGCATATATACACACACACCCATCTACACACACACACACACCCATCTACACACACACACACACACACACACACACACACACGCACACACGCACACACGCACACACGCACACACGCACACACGCACACACACTTACAAAAGCTTTATGGATTGATTGATTTGGAATGTTGAACTGTTCATTCGTTCAGTATAAATGAAGAGCGAAGTTCATCCAAAAACTAAAATATGATGTTAATCACCCTCTGGTCATACAAAACCTGCTCATTCAGTAATGAAGACAGGATTTTTATTTTATTTTTTAGCTAAAACTATGATAATAAGTAATATATAAAATACTAGTCATTGACCACTAGTACTAACATAAAATAATTAAATGAAATAAAATTAAACTAAACTTTTTATTAAATTAAATTATATAAAATAAATTGAATTGAAAAATAAAAAAATGTCATTAAATAAAAAATGTTATGTTATTAATTTAAATTCAATTGAAAATTATAATTAATTAAAATAAATTCAATTCAATTAAAAAAAATAATAAAAATTGTTTAAAAACAATTAAAAATGTAATTTAGTTGTAATTCAATTAAAAGTAATTTAAATTTAATTAAAATAATTAAATAAAAAATAAAATACAATTTAATTAAATAAAAATTAAATGTAATCAATTTAAATTAAATAGAAAATTGTATTCAATTAAAATAAAATAAATGTAATTTTTTAAAATTAAATAAAAATGTAGAAAAAATACAAAATTAAATTTAATTAAATATAATAACAAATAAATTTAATTAAATAAAAATAATTTAATAAAAAATAATAATAATAAATAAAAATAAATGTATAAATTAATAAAATAACATAAATAAATACAAACAAACATAAATAAATAAATAAATAAATAAATAAATAAATAAATAAATAAATAAATAAATAAATAAATAAATAAATAAATAAATAAAAATTAATTGGTCTTGGTAAAAATAAATAAATAATGAAATATTAAAATAAATGATTTCCCAGTACTGGGTTGCAGCTGGGAGGGCATCCGCTGCGTAAAACATATGCTGGATAAGTTGGTGGTTCTTTGTGCTGTGGCGAGCACAGATTAATAAAGGGACTAAGCTGAAAAGAAAATAAATGAATGAAATTCATTAAAATAAATAAAATATAGTTTTAACATTAAATACATTTTATAATCAAGTTAAAATAAAATAAAATTGTGTCACCTGTAAGTCACTATGAATAAAATTACTCAGGGAGGAAAAAAAAATATCAAACTAAACCTGAAATAAATTACTGCACAATAAACAAACAAAAAAACAAGTATCAGAAAAAGCACACACCACTACTAAAACTAAAATATTAAACCCAATACACAATCATAATAATAAATAACACATTAAACCATATCGTTATATTAATCATAATTCTATTTGCACAAAATGTGGGCAAAGTCTGACCTCACAATGACCCAAGACTATATGACATATAATGAAGTCTAATCAGCACACGCACACACACACACACACACCCGCTAATTAATTCCCATCTCAACAACATAAACATGTTCCGGTGGTCAAATCCAGCATATAAACAACACTCAAAACTGCAATAACCACTGATCTCTTTAGCTCACACACACACACGGTTCACAGCAGACACCATTATATCTGGATTATGCACACAATCACAACAAAACACACAAAATGTCAAACAAGTTGTGGATAACGTCAGGCATTTCTCCATTTAAACAGCATCTCTTATTTAAGTATCAATGGCTTGATGCAACTTTTTGCACTCTTTAACCATTTTTTGAACAACAAATTCAGTCATTCAAGATAAAATGATAGCAAACTGAACCCAAAACCACAATAAACACAATTTCAACCGCAAACACTCACATCAGTTTGGGCTGCTCCCTCCAAAATGGTGTCACTTTCTGGCACTGATGATGACGTCGCTGTACAACATAAAAGCACAATAAAAAATTTTAGAGTAAGTAATATATTTGTAAAACTGCATTAGTAAATGACACAGCTTATTAATATGATACATGTGATTTAGTATTAAATAAATGACATTCAGGCAAAGGGAAAAATTATATTACTTCAGTTTGGGTTGATGCGTTCCCTCCAAAATGATGTCACTCCATGGTGCTGATGACATCACTGAGCAAAACAAATAGCACAGCATTTTTTTTTCTAATTACAGAATGAAAATAAAGTGAATTTGAAACTGTATATGAGTAAATGATGAAGCTTATTAATTCATCAATCGTTCACATTCAACACTATTGGGCAGGGGTGGCCAACACTGTTCCTGAGAGCCACCCTCTTGCAGATTTCAGTTGTAACCCATATCAAACACACCTGCCTGTAATTATCACGTGGTGATCAGGTCCTAATTAATTGGTTCAGGTGTGTTTGATATGGGTTGCAACTGAAATCTGCAGGAAGGTGGCACTCCAAGAACAGGGTTGGCCACCCCTGCTATAGGGGTA
Organism: Danio rerio; assembly: GCF_052040795.2. Classification (NCBI taxonomy): domain Eukaryota; kingdom Metazoa; phylum Chordata; class Actinopteri; order Cypriniformes; family Danionidae; genus Danio; species Danio rerio. Next base: position 48,339,481 of record NC_141032.1, on the reverse strand, counting down.
TGTTATAAAGTCCCTTTATTAATCTGGAATCGCCACAGCGGAATGAACTGTCAACTTATCTAGAATATGTTTTATGCAGTGGATGCCCTTCCAGCCGCAACCCATCACTGGGAAACACACTCATTCACACTCATACACATATGGACAATTTCATAGTGGTGGGCAAAGCGAGGCTTCGTGAAACACTGAAACAGTCGAAGCAAATGTGTCGAAGCTTCGAAACGTTTCGAAACCTCACTCTACAGTGACATCTAGTGGTCATTTTTTTATGTATTGCACTGAAACAGCTTCAGCAAAGAACGATTGAACAAACTGAGGCATTAAACCCAACTTTGTACTCATCATTCTCAAGTAACATAGTACAGTGGATAAGGTGTCAGATTTCCATGCAGGGTTAGTAGGTTTCGAAGCCGGTCTGTCACAGTTGTTTTGAAATGCTTTAACACCAGTTGGTAATGCTTTGCTCTTGTATCGTTTTGTTTCAACATTGGTCTGATATCCGAATAAACAATTTGTGAATAAATATGTCTTGTTTTTGTCTTAAAACAGGGTTGTTGCTAGATCAAAAACGGTGGCCTGAAGTTATCAAGAATTATTTATATTATTCATTAAATTTCCCATTTATTGTATTTTATTAATGTCTACCCTAACCCATAAACCCAACCATACTGTAAAAATATTTATTATTGTTTTACAGTGTTACAAAAATGATGCTAAATTGATGGCATAACTGTAGCTGTATCCTATTTAGGCTACACAAAACAGAAACATGATTAAAATACATAAAACCATGATTTCAGAGTATTTGTACAAGTTGGGATTCGAACCCAAAACATCATGCAAAGCATAAAATCATTAAGCAAACACACAGTCCTCTAAGCCATATGAGACAGAGATTGATTTGAGACCTTGGGAGTCAAATGACGATTCGCCAGGTCTTGAAACGTTTCTAAGCTTATCAATGCTTTGAATCGCTTTAGTCACGTGACTAGGTGTTTCGAAACACTTTAGTCACGTGACTTGAGTGCTTCGGCTCATGCTTCGGTGCAGTGTTTCGAAACACTTGCGCTTCGGGATCTCGACACTGTGTCGAAACATCAGTTTCACGTCAGCCATCCATACAATTTCACACACTATATATCATTGGAAAGGTGTAAGACTTCTGATTACATCTTTTACCCCACTTTTTTGTTACGTAGGAAGGGTAATAGATTCAACCCTGTTGGACTATTTACAATTACATTTTAAAGTCATTATATTGTTATCTAAACATAAAGAAATCATGACAAACTATTTATCATTTCAAAGCTTCAAATGTTTTCGATTGATATTACAGAGCAACAGTGATTTACAGAGCAACTGGCCCAGCCGGGGCACAACAAAAATCTTTTTATAAATGTTTCATGAAGCTGATATGAATTTTAAATTGCAGGAGTAAATATGATTAAGTATTAAATGAATGACATATATTCAAAGGCAAAATTGTGATCCCTTCTTTGAAGTTTTAATACATTTTCAAATATTACCCAAGGATATTTTCACAGTATTTCCTATTATCTATATATTTTTTTTCTTCTGGTGAAAGTCTTATTTATTTTAGTTTGGCTGGAATAAAAGCAAGTCATTGATTCATTCATTTTCTTTTAGTACCTTTATTAATCAGGCGTCACCACAGGGAAATGAACCACCAACTATCCCAGCATATGTTGACATCACTGAGCAACACAAAAAAGCACAAATAATATATTTTTTTAAAGTAGAATGAAAGTAATATCTATTTCAAACTGCTTGAGAGAATAATAAAGCTTATTAATATGATAAGTGAAGTTTATTTATCAGCGCTGTCAAAATTAGTGCGTTAACGCATGTGATTAATTTGCAATATTTAACGCGATAAAATAAATTAACACAATTAACGCAGATGCAGTCTTTTTTTTCTGTTAAGTACAATTGTTTGTATTCAATACTTTAAATTTTTACAATTTTCCATTTTCCATATCTGCAATTCCTGTGTTTTGGCATTTTTTTGCAGTGAAATTTAAATGTCATTAACATGCCTGTGTTTTCATTTCTGTAATAAATATGGCTGTCAAGCCAGGATCTTGATGGTTTATTGTGGGTATGTGGTTTACATGAAGAAATCTGTGTTACAAGTTAAACAAAAATTCCAATAAATAATTATATTTTGAATTTGAATAGGTTTTGTCTTGCCTTTACATTAATTTTACATTCGAATAGCCAAAATTACAAGTTTCAGTCTTGAAAATGCGATTAATCGCGATTATTTCTTTTTAAAAAAGTGTGATTAATTCGGGGTTTTTTTATCGATTGACAGCATTATTATTTTTTTACTTATTTCAAGAAGATCACGTGCTTATGATCGCTTGTGGCTGGTACCGCATTATCTAATTTATGATGACCAATCAGATGATTCCTATAAATACCTTAAGTTCCATATAACAATCATCTTCGTTTTGAAGAATCCTTCCTTCCCATACTCCTCCTCCTTTCCTAGACGGGTGATACGGTGGCCCAGTGGTTAGCACTGTTGCCTCACAGCAGGAACGTCACTGGTTCTAGTCCTTACCAAGCCAGCCGACGTTTCTGTGCAGAGTTATCATATTCTCCCCGTGCTCACGTTGGTTTCCCCCAGGTTCCCCAGTTTTCTCCCATCGTCCAAAAACATGCAACTTAATTGACTAATCCAAATCACCTCCATAGACATGCTCCTAGTAAGCAGTTATCTCTTAAGAGCAATCACTTTCTGTTCATTAGCTACTACAGTAGGGGAGTTCTCGAAATATACCAGAGCTCAAACTCCCCTCTCGCCATGCAAATGGGAGGGAGCCCAAGGCTCAAGGATCTTATGAGCTCAGGGCTCTCTCCCAGGGCATGCCAAACAAGCTTTATACCCAATCATCAGCCAAGTGTGAACTCTTGAAATAGTATCAAATGATTGACATACATCCAAAGACAAAATTATTCCCCTCTTGTGAAATTTGTATTATTTTTAAAATATTTCACAAGGATATTTTTACAGTATTACCGATAATATTTTTTATTCTGGAAAAAAGTCTTATTTGTTTTAGTTTGGCTGGAATAAAAGCAAATTTTACATCCATTTTTAAATATGAATTTTAATATTATTAGCTACCTTTCAACAATATTTTTATTCGTCTGCAGGACAAACCGCTGTTGTCCAGTAACTTGCCTAATTAACCTAGTTAAGCCTTTAAATGCCACTTTAAGCTGAATACTAGAATCTTAAAGAATATCTAGTCAAATATTATGTGCTGTCGTCATGGCAACGATAAAAGAAATATGTTATTAGAAATGATTTATTAAAACTATTATGTTCAGAAATGTATTGAGAAAATATCATCCTAGTTAAACACCACTTATAATTGAAAAGTATTTAACATTTCACAAGACATTTAAAACATATTCAACACTTTTCTGTCCACAAAAAAAATAAATCAAAATAAATACAAAACAGATAATTTTTTTTTTCTTCAATTCTTGTATGTCAATGGCCACATGTACTGCAATAATGGACATAAATAAGTCCAAAGGTGTAATAGGGAAATGTTCATACACACACACACACACACACACACACACACACACACACTTATGCACGAGGGGAAAGATTTAATTTGCACGGCAGATTAGTGGTCGTGTGGTGAGTGTGTGCCTCGGGCCGGCCTCTGAAGTAATAGGATCTAGATTCCTAAGATCCGTTAAAAACAATTGAGGAAAACCAAATACAATCTCAAAGCCACCATTACAACATTTGACTGGTATCCCACTGAGTCTCTGGAGACACACACACACACTATAAAGCCTGAAGCACACACAGCACACACACAGCAGACGAATGTAAGAAAAGAGGATGGAAAGACAGAGACACGCAAGACTGATTAACTACAGACAAAGGTCACATTTTCATATTGTTGAACATTTGTCATATTTCTGCTACGGTTTGACAGGACAAACTCATGCATGTTACACTGACTGCTGGAGATGTTGCATTAATATTACTGGTTTATTTTGGACTTTGAATGTTTATCACTAATACACACCAAACAACACTGCAGAAGATGCTGTTCTTATTTTTTTGTCTTGTTTCTAGTCCAACTACGTAAAAAAAAAAATCTTAAATCAAGAAGCATTTTATAAACAAGCAACAACAAAAATAAACAAGTGTTTCTTTAATTAAAACAAACTCAATAATCTGCCAATGTGATTAAAAAAAAACATTGTCTTAGGACCTTTTATGGACAGGTGTATGCCTTTTCAAATCATGTCCAATTAACTGCATTGACCACAGGTGAACTCAATGAAGCTGCTGAAACATCTCAAGAATGATCAGTGGAAATAGAATGAACCAGAGCTCAATTTAGAGCTTCACGCCAAATACTGTAATACTTATGTACATGTGATTTTGAGCTTTTTTATTTTAATAAATTGCAACATATATA
>NC_141032.1:48312500-48330000 GCF_052040795.2 Danio rerio | reverse complement strand
ATGATGTTTAACGGAGCAAGGAAATTTTCACAGTATGTCTGATAATATTTTTTCTTCCGGAGAAAGTCTAAAGTTTCTTTTTTCGGCTAAAATAAAAGCAGTTTTAAATTTTTAAACACCATTTTAAGGACAAAATTATTAACCCCTTTAAGCTAATTTATTTATTTTTTTGATAGTCTACAGAACAAACCAAATTACCCTAACCTGCCTAGTTACCCTGATTAACCTAGTTAAGCCTTTAAATGTCACTTTAAGCTGTATAGAAGTGTCTTGGAAAATATCTAGTCATATTATTTACTGTCATCATGGCAAAGATAAAAAAAAATCAGTTATTAGAAATGAGTTATTAAAACTAGTATGATTAGAAATGTGCTGAAACAATCTTCCCTCCATTAAACAGAATTGGAGAAAAAAAATAAATAGGGGAGCGAATAATTCAGGGGGGCTAATAATTCTGACTTCAACTGTGTGTGTGTGTATATATATATATATATATATATATATATATATATATATATATATATATATATATATATATATATATATATATATATATATATATATATATATATATATATTAAATAAGCATAGTAATATAATGTGTAACAAATGATTCTTTGACCTCAATTACAAGAAACAAGAAGGCTATAAAAACCTCTCTAATAAAAAATAAATATCTGTACAATCTAATAATTTAAATGAGATGGATCCCCTCATATAGAATGTTTTTTTTTTTTTTGGTTTAATGTATGTTTTGCATCACTAAGTTTTGTATGACTGTTACATATGTTATCATGTAATCCTGTATGCTTGTCAGTTTTATGATTCAATAAAAAAGTTTTTTAAATGTGATATAATATGTATAAGGAAAGAATTAATCTGCAAAAACAGATAACCACCATTTTTAAACATTTTCTGGAATTGATTTGCGACACGGTGGCTCAGTGGTTATAGCACTGTCACCTCACAGCAAGAAGTCACCTCACATTCAAGGTGTCACCTCACACTGTCACCTCACATTCAAGGTCGCTGATTTGAATCCCGGCTGGTCAGTTGGCATTTCTGTGCGGAGTTTGCATGTTCTCCCCATGTTGGCATGGGTTTCCACCGGGTGCTCCAATTTCCTCCATAGTCTAAACACATGCGCTATTGATGACTTAAATAAACTAAATTGCCCATAGTGTATGAGTGTAAATGGGAGTGTATAGATGTTTCCCAGTACTGGATTGCAGCCCCCCTGTAAATTTTTTTATCCTCAATTTTTGTTTAACAGAGAGAAGATTTATTTTAACACATTTTTAAACATAATAGTTGTTTGATCTGATTTCTAATAACTGATTTATTTTATCTTTGTCATGATGACAGTAAATAAAATTTACAAGATATCTTTTAAGATACTTCGTCACCTTAGAATTATAAGGTTCTCTCTGAGTTCTGAATGATTTTGAGATATTGAGCTTCAAAGTTTTAGCATTCCATAGCAAACAATATGTGTGTAATGTTTGCTTTTCTTTAAAGTAAAAGTCTTAAATTGTAACCAACTTATAAAAAAACACCCCATGATGTAAATAAGTTGTCATTTAATAAGAATATTTCAATACCTCAATTTTGACAAAAATGGCAGATAGAACCTTATAACTCTAAGGTGACGACTTATACACAGCTCAAAGTGGCATTTAAAGGCTTAACTTCAGTAGGTTAATTAGGTTAACTAGGCAGGTTAGGGTAATTAGGCAAGTTATTGTATAACAATGGTTTGTTCTGTAGACTTTAAGAAAAAATACAGCTTAAATAGGCTAATAATCTTGACCTTAAAATGGTGTTTAAAAAATTAAAAACTGCTTTTATTCATGCCGAAATAAAACAATTAGGACTTTCTCCAGAAGAAAAAATATTATCAGACATACTGTGAACATTTCCTTGCTCTGATAAACATCATTTGGGAAACATTTAATAAAGGGGAAAAAAAGTGGGGCTAATAATTCTGACTTTAATTGTACATCAAAGCAAGTTCATCAGCAAAACAGATATCATTGTTTAAATTTTTATAAATAGATTTTTTTTCAGCTGAAATATTTTTTGCAGTGTGAAAAATTATGATTTATGTAAAGAAAACAGATTCAGAAATTTCCCTAAATTATGTTTTGGCACAACTTAAATACATGACATCTGAAATTTGTATTTAATTTATTTGCTGCTTTCGCAAATTAACTCTTCACTCAAATATCAATTCATTAAAATACATACTGTGAATAAATACATACAGGAGAATAAAGGAATGAATGAAAATAATCAGTTCTAAAATGTAAAACTACATTCATAATTAAATACTCTTTTCTAAATGTGACTGTATGAAGCTGGAGTAGAAGTGATGTGAAATGCCTTTGTGTATTGTCGGATCATCTTCTCTGCTTTCCTCACATACAGCCCTGATCCTGGTGAAAGCATGTCCTCAGCTGGAGACGGAAGGAACTGCAGCTCTTCATACTGTATGTTGATCCCACTCATGAGCTTCAGCAAACCTGCACACAACACAGAGGATCAGCCCTGAAGGAGGACTGAAGAGTTTCAGCTTAAGAGATGATCAGCTGGAGAACGCGGAGAGCTCAGCTGAGCCCAAACCAGACATATGGGAGATCACTACATCAGCTGCGTGTCGGTCAGTGTGTCAATATGTTTGTGTGTCAGAGTGTGTGTCAATCAGTGAATGTTTTAAACAGTGTGTCTGTGCGTGTGTGTGTTTGTGTGTCTCTCTCTCTCTTGCTCTGTGTGTAGTCAGACCCTCCTCCACTCTTCATATAAAGGCTGAATGGTCCCTCTCTTCTGAAGGGCCACTTCCTGAGAGGCGTTTAGTGTTTAAATGACCCTCCAGAAGCCGCCGGCTGGGTGACTTAAATAGGCTGATTGTTAAAGGAGGAGTGAAGCTGTTTGCTCGACTCCTCTCGCTTTAAACTCGAGGATTTTGGGCAGGAAGCGTCAGTGTTAATCCGCTGATGTTAGCGCTCTGGCTTTTGTGCGCGCGAGGCTACAAAATGTTTAAAGCTGCAGTCACTAAACAAACTGTGCATTGACAGGAGAAGCAGAAAATCCTCATAGCTGGGATTCCTCACACAGCGGGGGTCCTGAATGATGACAGACCTCGTCTTCTGTTTTAATAAACATAATAATCGTCTAGTGGCTCCCTGTCGATCTCATCTACAGTTTTTCTTGTTTGCTTTGACCTGGTTAAGGAAACTAGGATCCACTTTATTTTCATTATCACTATGTCATCAGAGCAGAAGACATGTCTTGCAAATGTGTAAACTCTTTCTCATTGGGTTGACACATTTTTTCCAACATTTTTCAAAACAGTTAGGGATGTCATTGATGCGGTCCAAACTCCATTATTTTAGCCAAGGTAACCAAACAGAAACCATCTATTCCTAACCATTGGAAACTACCAAGAGCAGTATGAATTCACTAAAGCACTGGGTTGACACTCCTTCACACAAATCTTCAATTAGCAAGCATTACAGTTTTTCTTGTTTGTTTAAACCTGGTTAAAGAAACTAGGATCCACTTTATTTTCATTATTACTCTCCCATCAGAGCAGAAGACAGGTCTAGAGGTCTGCATTCCCGCGGCTATCCCGCGGGCACCACAGGACCCGACCAGATTTCTGCGGCGCGGGAATAAATTTTCGAATAAATCGCGGGAGCGGTCGGTAACAGGTTTAATTTGGGACGGGAGCGGGATGTCTAGCAATATCGCGGATATTGCTATGCGAATGAGAGAGAGAGAGAGAGCTTTGCCTGTGTGTGTGCTTGGTGCTTGTGTGTGTGTATCAGGCCCGGATTGGCTAATCGGGAGGACCGGGAGAATTCCCGGTGGGCCGGTCCGTTTTTTTGGCCGCGAGGGCCGGTGTCCCTAGCTGCAGAATCTGTTGCTCGCAGCAGTCACACTTTTTAAATTTATTTATTTACTTGACCACAGCCTTTTTATTCATTATTTTACCGCAACTCTTCTCTTTTCATCTATTTTAATGATTATAACTCAGTTGTGTCTGACAGTAGAACACAGTTATTGTGGTCCAGCGGTTAGCATGTTAGGTTAAGACGCTGCGGACCCGGGTTCGATCCTCGTTAGAGTTACTTATTGTTTTCAGTTTTATTGTTAAGACATATAATTCTGTTAGGGTTGTTGAACATTTGAAGTTCTAAAGCAGCTGTTTTCTCAAAAAAAGACGTGATAGTGTCATTAGAAACTGATTTGGAAATGACCTTATTTTAATATAGTCAGTCGTGAACTGAGGTGGGCCGGTCTGAGGCTTGAAACTCCAGGGCTGAAAAGGTGTCCCACTCCGGCCCTGGTGTGTATGTTAGTGCGGGCCAGATGCAGCGGCCGTAAGCGAGCCGACGCTGCCGCATCCGTGCCGGAATCAGCCAGAGAGTAATGTGCGCTGCGGCCCGGAGCTGGCGCGACTCAGTATTTATATACCTTTATATAAAACCTTCTGGTATTACATTGGTACTTGATACATGGTATTACAAGCCTTTGAGTTGATATAACAGCAAACGCCTGTGTGTCTGCTTGGTGCTTGTGTGTGTGTGTGTGTACGCACGCGTATGAGAGAGAGAGAGATTTGTCTGTGTGTGTGTGTTTGGTGCTGTGTGTGTGTTTATACAGACAGCTTGGCTGTCTGGACTGTATAGCTGGGTGATTTTCGGTTTTGTTCTCCCCCGCTCTTTAGCGGGATCGGGCGCGGCGGGCAGAAAACGGGGCGGGTCGGGCAGCGGGACAACAAATTGTTAATATAAGCGGGAGCGGGCGGGTGCGGGCGGGAGCGGGATTCAAAATTTAGTCCCGCGTAGATCTCTAGACAGGTCTTGCAAATGTGTAAACTCTTTCTCATTGGGTTGACGCATTTTCCCCAGCATTTTTTCAAAACAGTTAACACGGATGTCATTTATGCAGTCCAAACTCGATTGTTTTAGCTTTGGTAACCAAACAGAAACCATCTATTCCTAACCATTAGAAACTACCAAGAGCAGTATGAATTCACTGAAGCACTGGGTTGACACTCCTTCACACAAGTCTTCAATTAGCAATCAGTCTGCAAACATTAAAAACGGTGGAAGGTTTGTGTTGTTCTGTGCCAGCATGGATGGAGGAGGTCAATAGTGGCTTTGTCCTATACTTCCAATAGGTTTGACTGTATATTGGTTTACAAGTGTTTTCCATAATATTTACAGTATTTTAATTATAATTATAATTTTTTTTACAGTATTTCAGTTTTTAGCCACAGTTTGAATTCAATATAATATTGATCAAATCATTTCTTATTGATATATTGACAGGTGAAAAGATGGCTGTTATAGTCCATTCAAAAATTTGTTCTAGAATAAAGTTTTTAGCAAGACAGGCAGTGCTCCTAGATACCAAAACTCTAAAAACTTTAGCTAGTGCATTAGTGCAGCCATACTTTGACTGTGCTGCAGCATTTTGGTACAGCGGTACTTCTAAAAAAATGAAAAATAAATTGCAGACAGCCTAAAATAAATTGTGTAGAATTATTATAAAATTTCCTCCACTGACACATTTAAATAAAGAACATTATAGTCAAAGTAATTTTTTAAAAGTTGAGAAGAGGGTAAAGTTTTTAAAATTAGTGACGGTTTTTACGATTTTAAAGAAAATGGTCCCAAAATATTTTCTTAATTATTATGTTTTAGTCAGCGAGGTGCACAGTCATCCTACAAGAGCGCACAGCAGGGATATTTACCCATATAGATTTAAGAGTGAATCAGGTAGAAATTATTTTTTGTGTACGAGCTCTGCTGCTTGGAATATTTTGCCCACCATTTTTAAAGAGATTCAAATTGAGAGTGTTTTTAGAGGGGAAATTAAACAGTGGTTGTTTTAAAAATTTTTTGTTGTGCCGAGTTGCTGAGCTGTTGATGTTTGCAATCCATTAATGATTTGCTCGTCCATTTTTTTAAGAATTTAGAGGACCACAATGGATTTTTTTGTGTATTTTATCCTCAACAGTTTTTAAAATATGTATGAATTAGTCTAACTGGACTTGTTTGTATATTTTTTGGTAAAATTGTCAAATAAAATCAATCAATCAATCAATCAATATTCTGGATCCAATTCTTTGCAAAAAGGCAAATTTGACAGCCCAAATAGAAAATAGAAAGACAACAAAGTGCATTGGTAATGTGCTACACTGGCAAGTAATGGTGCACTGATTCACAGTTCTGTGTTTTTTATTATGTTGTCCATTGTGTAATGATTAAGTGAAAGAGCTAAATGTGAGATGTGTGTTTCTTATTGTAAAAAAGTGTGGTTTTTAAACATAAGTGTATAGTTTTTAAAAGAGTGTTTGAATATGCAAATGATCTGTAGTGTTTTGCTAATTGGGTGTGTGGTTGTGCTACTTCTGTGTACTGTTTTGAAAACACGGGCGCTGTTATGAAAATTGTGCTTAAGCAATCCAAAAAAACTGTAATTGTAGACACACCAATCAGGTGTTTAAGCACTTTAAAAAGCAGCAGGTGAGTAAATCGATCTTCAAGCACAATGGAAAGAGTCAGAGAAAGAGTAAGCAAATCAGCTAATCAAATCGATCATGTGCAATGCATTGTTGTCTGGGACAATGAGTCTTTCCACCGCTCTGCTGGTTCAGATCCAGTTTTGGCAGCATCCACATTGTCCTACATCTTCCACCATACTCTCCGTTCCCCAACCCTACAGAAGAGTTTTTCTGGGAATGGTGGTGGAAGGTATATGGTCTCCATCTCCAAGCTGAGGTACCCCTCATCCAAGCCATGAAGGAGGCCTGTGACCAGATGGAGGAATATGGAATATGGATGGATTTGTCATTCAAGACATTTCTTTCCAAGGTGTCTTGCTAATGACAACATTGCCTGCGATGTTGATGAATTTCTCCGGCCAGATCCAGTTAGGCGAAGAGACAATGTCAATTTTTTTTTTTTTTTTTTTTTTTTTTGTAACAGTACAATGCAACTTACAGTACAATATGTAAAGTGACACAGTACCATGAATCTCTATGTCAGCATTTTGGACATGTTGAGAAATAAGTTTCTTCAGTGTGCAGCATTGGTCTTGTGTAGTGTTTGGTGGATTGACTTTATATTTGTACTTTGCTGATGTTAGCCTACTCTAATCATAGGGAAGTAGAAGTGCTAAAATGTTTTAGGTTTATCACAGCAGAGTGTAACTCGTGCAAACAGAGTATAGTAAATGTGAAATGTGTGTTTTTTATGGTATAAATTGTGTTTTTTAAACAGAAGTGTATAATTTTTACAAAAGGGTTTAAGTATGCAAATGATCTGCACTGTAAAAAATGAATCTTGAGGCTTGTAATTTTCATAAAAAAATGATGTGATCATTAAAAATAATGTCCAAATGGTGGTTTATTTGGTTAGATTATAAAAGCACATTCCACTAATAATATTAAATTCATTTATCACTCAAAAAACTAGTAATTTTCACATGATTCATTCAAGTGTTTTTTGCTAAAAAAATCAAACTACTTAAAAATAAAGCGTGCAATTGTGTTACCACAATTTTTTTAAAGTAAATAGCACATACAATTTTTTACAGTGTGTAGTGTTTTGCTAATTGGGTTTGTGGTTGTGCCAATTGCGTGGACTGTTTTGAAAACACGGGCCCTGTTTAAAAAACGTGTTTAAGCAATCCAAAAAAACTGGAACTGTTGGAATTAATTAGGACATACTTTAGAAATATCTTGGTGATAATGCAGTTGTGCAGTTTAAAGTTTTTAAAAGTTTGTATTGTTGTTGTATATGGTTTGTTCATGACAATTGTGTAGTTTAAAAGAACTGGTTGACTGGAATGAACCATAATTGCGTTCTCTTCGTTATCAGTTCTGTGCACTAATGAAGTTTGGCGTGTTTTCAGCTTAACACGGACACAATCATCATGTGACTTTCCACACGGACGCCTCCATCGACCCCAAAACTGACCTCTGAAATCTTCAAAACGCACATCAGGACTGAGGTCTAGGGAATCTTGCTCTCCATAGCATGTAAGGTTAATTTTGGTTGCATGCAATAAGTTGTATTTACTAATAAAATGGTCCCTGTGCATTATTCTATATATTATTAATGTAGTAAAATGAAGCAAAATGCAAATCATTACTTACACAAAGCGAGAACAAATTGTTATGCTGGTTCTACCGCTCTTCTATTAGATTGTAATGAAAAAAATACATGTATTTATTAATAATAGTATTTCTAATTTCAATATTTATTTATTTTAATTTTGAGAGAGGATGGTGGATGTTATGGGCTGTGTATGTATGGCTGGATGTATAAATACTATATATATTGTATGTGCATAGGTATATTGTAGGTGATATTCAATGCAATGCAAACTCCACACAGAAATGCCAACTGACTCAGCCGAGGCTCGAACCAGCAACCCTTTTGCTGTGCACTGTCTATAGGTAATATTATAATAGAATATTATAACTATAATATTTGAAGTAGTTTTGTTGAATATTTTGTGGATTATTTTTGTTTCAATGTATTCTCATTGTATCTCAGTATTGCTTTCCAGAAAGTAAATAAAGATTATCATGTTTTTTAGATAAATATTTTATTTTTTATTGTTTTTTTTATTTTTTATTGTTAATATTTTATTGTTAATATATTATTTATATATCTAACTTTTTGAATAAATGTATATTTACAATTTTAATTGCTTTTCTTAAACTATTTGGGACACTGCTTAATCTGAATAAAAATAATAATAATAAAAATAAAACAAAATAGAATAAATTAAATAAGACAAAATTAAATTAAATAAAACAAAACAAAATAAAACAATAACAACAACAATTATTATTAATACTATTATTATGTAGTAGTAAAATGAAGCAAAATGCAAATCATTACTTACACAAAGCGAGAACAAATTGTTATGCTAGTTCTACCGCTCTTCTGTTAGATTGTAATAAAAGAAAAACATGTATTTATTAATAATAGTATTTCTAATTTCAATATTTATTTATTTTAATTTTGAGAGAGGATAGTGGATGTTATGGGTTGTGTATGTATGGCTGGATGTATACAATTCAATGCAATGCAAACTCCACACAGAAATGCCAACTGACCCAGCCGAGGCTCGAACCAGCGATCTTCTTGCTGTGCGGCATCTATAGTGTTATAATAGAATATTATGATGATAATATTTGAAGTAGCTTTGGTTATTTTTGTTTCAATGTATTCTCATTGTATCTCAGTATTGTTTTCCAGAAAGTAAATAAAGATTATCATGTTTTTTTTTCAATTTGTTTTTATATATTTTTTTTGTTAATATTTTATGTATATATTATATCTAAATATATTCTATTTTTATTAGTGTTTTTTTTATAAATGTATATTTACAAGTTTAATTGCTTTTCTTAAACTATTCGGGACACTGCTTAATCTGAATAATAATAATAATAAAAATAAAACAAAATAGAATTAATTAAATAAAACAAAATTAAATTAAATATAACAAAACAAAATAAAACAATAACAACAACTATTATTATTAATACTATTATTATTATAATTAATATTAATGATAATGGGGCAACGCGGTGGCGCAGTAGGTAGTGCTGTCACCTCACAGCAAGAAGGCTGTGGTTCGACCCTCGGCTGTGTCACATCCCCGGCTTGTTTCTTGCTCACCCAATCATCGCTCTCCCTCACAAAACACCTGCATCCAATCCTGTGAACTCTCATCAGCATTCTAATTACTTGCACCTGTTCCCCTTCACCCAAGAACACTATAAATACCTACCTTCTCTTCTCAGTCTTTAGCCAGTATTGAAGTCTGATCATCGTCATTGTTGCGCCTTCTTTTCTCCTCTTCTTCCATGAATGTTCCTTATGAGACCTCGAGTCCTTCACACTGAGGAGGAGAAAGGAGAAAGCTTACACTTATACAGTGTTTACTAGAAGATTTGCTATCAACTAGATAAACTGTGTGTCTGTATACTCACCCGCTGATGTTCCCATGAACAAACTACATGTTTACATTTGCTGTGCTGTTAAAGAAGAACGCTACAGCATCAATGCCACTCCTTCGATTCCACACTTTGATTAAGTGACCTTTTGTTTTCAATACAACTGTGAAAAGATAACCTTCCTTGTCTACCAGCGTGACAGGCTGGATCAGCTGACGTTTCTATGTGGAGTTTGCATGTTCTCCTCGCGTTTGCGTGGGTTTCTTCCGTGTGCTCCGGATTCCCCCACAGTTCAAAGACATGTGGTACAGGTGAATTGGGTAAACTAAATTGTCCGTAGTGTATGAGTGTGTGTATGGATGTTTCCCAGAGATGGGTTGTGTCTGCAAGGGCAACTGCTGTGTAAAACGTAAGTATTTTACGTTTTTTTAGTTTAGTGGCTAATTTATATAAATTCATACGAGTTCAGTCTTACGAAAATGTACGGTTTTAAAAAGGAGGTGTGGCACCCAACCCCACCCCTAAACCTAACCGTCATTGGAAGATGAGCAAATAGTACTAAATTATACAAATTGGATTGTATGAATTCATACAAATTAAGCTGCGGTCACACTGGGCTTTTCCTCCCATAGACTTCCATTCATACGCACGCGAATGCGTTAGACCGGAAACGCAGGGTCATGCGTTAAGTTTCGCAGGTTGCAGTGGTACAAAGTTCAAGCTTGGTGAACTCTGACCTGTAAAATCGCATCACATGACTGTGTGAGACCAATCGAAGATCAAAACATGACGTCTCTGGATAGAAATTTCAAACATGGAGCAATCGCTCGCCATTTAATGCCTAATAATCTTGTTTATTTTCGCAACGCCGTAAGACAGAATTTCGCACACACAAACTCTAGTGACCGCACCGCCGTACAACAGAATTTCGTACACACAAACTCTAGTGACCACACCTTAAACCACTAAATCAAAAAGTAACGAATTGCCGTGAGATTGTGTTGCAAAAACATATGCTGGATAAGTTAGCGGTTCATTCCGCTGTGGTGACCCCTAATTAATAAAGGGACTAAGCTGAAAAGAAAATGAATGAATGAATAAATTAATAATAATAATAATAATAACAATAAATCATGTCTTCAGTCTCTCCATAAATGCATATATTTGTACACAATACTGTCTGTTGTATTCAGTCTATTTTCTGTGGACAAACACTAAAGTTTAATACACAGCACTTGCACATATAATTATAAATGACTTTGACTTTGAAATAAATAAAGAACAGCAGCTTCTCTGACAGCGATTCCGTCACCATGTTTTCTGAACATAAATAAAGTCAGAAATATAATTCCAGAAATAACATCATCATCTGAAGACCTACAAGTAAAAGCCAGTGAACCTTAAATAACAAGGAATGTACAGTATCAGAGTATTGCTGTGAGACACACACTCACACACACACAGACTCACACACGGAGACAGATGCTTTGGCAGTTGTTGACAGAATTCAGTCGTGTCTGTGTGATTACTGGTCTATCACGCCGTACACGCATCGCTGTGTATGAATTAATGAGAGAAACCGCCGGCACAGACTGTGAGTGTGTGTTTGTGTGTGTGTGTCAATCACGTCAGTCATATAAGAGCTCAATTTACTCACATATATAAACTTCACAGCTCCGACATTCAGAGATCTGATTCTGAAGCATCTCAGAAGTAAAGGGGGCAGTTTGTACCTGAAGGGTATACAATGATACCCCATAGGTATATTTGGGTAGCATAATGCAAGTACCACTATGGACATATTTAGGTATAAATCTGTACCTTCTGAACAGGTACTGCCCCCGTGACACCACTCAGACCTTTATTTCTGAGAGTGTAGGTGTGATGGTTAAACCACTGACCCTCATTAAACCAGCATTAATCTGTCATTAACCCAAAGATCAGAGTCATTAGCTGCTGTGTGCTGGTCCTCCATTCTAACACGTAAACACAAACCCAAATAAACAGTATGATGTATGATTGCTTGATTTGTTTTCATTTTAGTGATCACTGTTCATGTTAGTTCACTGTTTTGTTTTTGTATATTTAGTGCGGTTTATTCATAAACTAATTTCGAGAGGATCACGTGCTTATGATCAACATGGCTGGTTCCTTATTAGCTCCGTGATCAGCCCTATTAGAGGATTACGGAAGCATTATAAATAATCTGAGTTTTTCAGGCTAGCACTGTTGCCTCACAGCAAGAACACTGCCGGTCCAACCTATCGGGCCGGTTGGTGTTTCTGTGCGGAGTTTACATGTTCTCCCCATGTTCGGGTGGGTTCCCCCCGGGTTCCCCGGTTTCCTCCCACCGTCCAAAAACATAAACCATAGCCAATCGACTAAAACAAATGATCACCCAATACAACCTGAGTTTACACTTCTCACGATGACAAGCAGCGGAGTTCTTGAGACCTACCTGAGCTCGAACTCCCCTTGCCCTTCTAACGAGAGGGAGCCCCGGACTCGAGGATATTACGAGCTCAGGGCTCTCTCCCAGGACAGCGTGCCAAATATGCTTTATTGATTATCAGCTAAGTGTGAACTCTTGAATGGTTACACATTTTTACCTTGTTCACTGCTCTGTTGACATCTGATGTCGAAAATTCAACTCTTCCGTTCAACAAAGCGAGCTTAATTTACATTTTAATAATTTGACACAATATATTGAAACATCAGGCTTTTGTACTTCACTGTAAAATCAATTCCTTTAACTTATAGACGAAGTACCAACCTACGTCACACATGACGTCACAAGGGTTGCAAAAAGAGACCGGCTGCAATAGTAAACATGTTGTGTTGTGCAGTAGAATGCCAAATTCGAAAATAGAAAACTTAACATTTATTATACACCACACTGCTTTTAATGCCAACAGCAGCGTCTTTGGCTAAAATGAGCTGAATGGAGTGAGGACCTAATTAAAAATGCTCGACTCTGCAGTTCTCATGTTATATCAGTTCACGCTATGCTGCATCATACACATTACCCATATTTGATTGCAGCAATTTCAAGAGTTCACACTTAGCTGATGATTGATAGTAAAGCTGGTTTGGCGTGGTATCTCGGGAGAGAGCCCTGAGCTTATAAGATCCTCGAGCCCTGGCCTCCCTCCTGTTGCAGGGTGAGAGGGGAGTTTGAGCTCAGGTAGATCTCGATGACTCCCCCTTCTGCTTATTGTAGCTAAGTGCCAGATATGGATGCTGAGAAGAGGTGTACTCAGAGCTTGGCTAAAAAATTTTGGATTAATTGTTTAGGGTGCTTGTTTTTGAACTGTGGGAAAATCCACGCGAGCACAAGCAAAACTCCGCACAGAAATGTTGCCTGGTTTGGAAGGGATTTAAACCAGAGGCATTCTTGCTGTGAGGCAACAGCGATAATCACTGGCCACCATGTCGCCCGTTTGTAAGGTGGGAAAGTAGGGTTGGGTGGGGGGGTTTCTTCAAGAAAAGAATGATATCTTGAAGATATTGCGATGAGAAAAGTCTGGTTGTTTATAGTGAGTTAAGGATCGTCTGATAGGATAATTAGTCATTAGCTAAAGTTGGAACAGCTGTGAACAATCATAAGCACGTGATCCTCTCCAAATTTGTTTATAAATAAACTTCACAAAGTGAGTACAGCTGTTGCTTTTAAAGTGACTAGTTGACTAAAAGGAGAACCCCTTTCTTCAGATTTAATATAAGTGTTTTGCGTCTCTAGAATGTGTCTGTAAAGTTTCAGCTCAAAACACCCATCAGATTTTTCATTATACGTTTTACAAGATCCTGTTTTATACATTTTTACAGCAGGGGTTGTTTTGTCGTACTGCGCCTTTAAGGCAAGTCCTTCCCGCCTACTGTTTCTACGTGCCTTTCTGCGTGCCTTAATCTGCTCCCTCGGCTGCGTCAGACAACAGACAGACCTAAAGGAAGAAGATCTCATGTAGCGTTTGTGAGAAATACTACAGTAAGAACTTTACCAATGAGTATTTGTTGTGCAGTTGCATTGATTAGGCACACACAATATCGTTACAAAGTTCATGTGCGCACACACACACACACAGACAGATACACACGCGCACACACACAGACAGACAGAGCGCGCTTAGCTTTTGTTTTTGCACGCATATGTGACAGGATGCGGCTTAATTTCCACTCCTGTGTGGATATCTGTTATGTTAATGTACAAAATAAACCTGATTTAACGTCCACAAACCGGGATTGAAGCGTCTTCCTTTATAATTGTTCTGACACGCAGCTGTGTTGATGGAGTAAACCTGAAGTGAATCGCTGTCCTTCATTACACACGTGCACTGTTTTAAAACATTTTAAACATGTGAAACTCACTCTTGATCACATCTGATGATGATTGATGATCCTAGTGAACTGAACAGGCCTTTTCCCGATTGCTTTGCGCATGTCTGGTCTTGTTGACATGATTATACACGTGACTACCGGGACATGTTAATGCGCGCAGCTGTCAATCAATTTGTTAAGCGGGGGGACCGCAGTCAAGTTTCGGTCGATCTGAAAACCACTCCAATTGGTCCACTGTTTTTATGTTGTTAAATTGAAGGACTGGGTGTATTTATATCACCCCAATATGACGGTCTATACACTTTACCAAACAGCTTGAAAAGTAGATTTTTCACCATAGGTGCCTTTTTAAAAAAAATGTGAAATCCCAATGCTTTTAAAGTGATCAGTTGACTTGCCTTAAAATGATAAAGTAAATAAACTATGTGCATAAAGATAAAAAGTTAAGTCAACTTAAAAGTTCCAGTTACGATGGGTTTACTCACTTTAAGTAAATAACTAATGGCTTTTAACAGTGTGAATGGTGGTGTTTCTTGGATTCAGACTGTGTGCTGGAATCATGTGCTCTCTGACTGCTGTCATTGATTCGCACCATGAAAACACTGGTGTGTTAAGTGTGTCTGATGCCTCGGGGCTCTTGTTCACACACTTCTAAATGTCAAAATGTTTTGTGTTACTGAACTGCTTTCAAGTGCCATTTACCCAGCAGCCCCGAGAGAGAAAGAGAGAGAGAGAAAGCTGTCAGGAACAACACTAATCCCAAAATAAACAATACAATTTAATTAACAATTTTGATTAAATTAAATAAAACTAAAAATTGTTGTTTATTTTTAATAATGAATGATTAAAATTCAGTCATTCATTTTCTTTCAGCTTAGTCTCTTTATTAATCCAGGATCACCACAGCAAAATGAACCGCCAACTTATCCAGCAAGTGTTTTATGCAGAGGATACCCTTCCAGCTGCAACCCATCACTGGAAAACACCCATACATTCTTATTTATACACACACACTACGGACAATTTAGCTTACCCAATTTCCCTATAGCGCATGTGTTTGGATTGAGGGGGAAACTGGAGCACCCCCACGCTAACACAAGGAGAACATGCAAACTCCACTCAGAAATGCCAACTGGTCCAGGCGAGACTTCCTGCAGTGAAGTGACTGTACTAACCACTGAGCTACCGCACCGCCCTAAATGATTAATTATCTACATAAAAATGTTGTTATTATTATTATTATTTTAGTGTTTTTTATATTGCTGCTTACCTTAGTTACCCATCAAAAAAATAGTGCTGTGCAGAAGTGTATTAAAAAATTATAAAAATCAATCAGTAAAATCAAATAAAAAATGTTTTTATTAAATAAAATAATAAAAAATAATAAATAAAATTGTTTTAGTTTTAATAATGAATGATAAATAATTTATATGCAAAATACTATTATTATTTTGTTATAAATTATATACCACTATATAATAATATGAATACTTATATTATTATATAGTGGTATTTATATTGCTGCTTACCTTAGTTGTCTATTAAAATTGAGTGCTGTGCAAAAAAAAATGTGATTAATCTTATCATGAAAAAGTTTGTTTTGACTTTAGTGTTAACTAAGCATATTTATTATGTAGGACTATATATAAACACACACGTGCATGCATCTATTTAATCAACATTTTTTTTCATATATGTTTAAATATATTATTTATATTTTTATAAATATATATATATATATATATATATATATATATATATATATATATATATATATATATATATATATATATATATATATATGGTTAGCACTTTCGCCTCACAGCAAGAAGGTCGCTGGTTCAAGCCCTGGGTCAGTTGGCATTTCTGTGTGGAGTTTGCATGTTGTCCTGTGTTGGTGTGGGTTACCTCCAGGTGCTCCGATTTCCAAACACATGTGCTATGGGTGAACTGCTATGGCCATAGTGTATGAGTGTGTGTGTGTGTATGAATGTGAAAGTGTATGGGTGTTTCCCAGTACTGGGTTGCGGCTGGAAGGGCATCTGCTGTGTAAACATATGCTGGAATGGTTAGTGATTTACCTGATAAATCGGA
Source organism: Danio rerio (assembly GCF_052040795.2). Lineage (NCBI taxonomy): Eukaryota > Metazoa > Chordata > Actinopteri > Cypriniformes > Danionidae > Danio > Danio rerio. Next base: position 48,313,586 of record NC_141032.1, on the reverse strand, counting down.
GACTAAGCCGAAGGAAAATTAATGAATGGCATATATATATATATATATATATATATATATATATATATATATATATATATATATATATATATATATATATATATATATATATATATATATATATATATATGTCAAAACAAACTTTAATTTTGGATGTGATTAATTGCGCTTAATCTTTGCCCAGCACTAAAAAAAATCTAAATATTTTTGGAATCTGTTCATTTACTGTTGCTATAATGAATTAATTTTCATAGCGATTCATTTAATTATTTAGTTAGTTAACTTTAAATATTCATTATATATGCATATGTCTATGTATGTTTGTGTTGTTATTAATATCTTTCTGTTTATGTTATTTTTCTTAGTCTGTGATTTGATCATTAGGACCGTGGTAGAAAATAATTAACTGGCCTGCCTTAGAGAAAATAATTTCATCAGAAAGATTAATTAGTTCAACAGAAATAATTCCACTCCTGCATCAGTATGCCTTCTCATTACACTGCACTGCATTTTTTTTTTGGCCAAATTGTCCTGATTGCAGGAATATTTAATTAAATTATAAAGTCTTGTAGGATTTAGGTCAGATGTGTTTTGTAAAATAAGATATTGATTTTGATTAAACTAACATACCAGCAACACAAAGGGCTGAAATGCGTCCTGCATTCTGATTACAAATCAAACATTTGCATCCAAGAAAAATGGGATATCATTTAGCAAATGTACAGCGACGTATTTCTCATTACTTGTCTAGACTTTTGCCTCAACAGTAAAGAAACAAGCAAAATGGATGCGTCTCGGTCAAAGTGTCACATTTCACAGCAAAACCACATTTAATATTCCCTCATTCATTCATTTTGCTTCACTGCGGAATGAACCGCCAACTTATCCAGCATGTGTTTTACACAGCGAATGCCCATCCAGCTGCAATCCAGTACTGGGAAACAGCCATACACACTCACACACACACATTACGGCCAACTAAGTTCATTTAATTCCTATAGTGCATGTGTTTGGACTGTGGGGAAAACCAGACTCAGCCGGGACTCGAACCAGCCACCTTCTTGCTTTGAGGCAACAGTGCTAACC